>NC_056733.1:1282898297-1283198297 GCF_019279795.1 Protopterus annectens
ATCATCAAGGACATAAGTGACTTCCATACTCTGGGTTCATCCCAGTTTGTAATCGTCAAAGGAATGTCATGCATACCAAACTCAGTGGAGTTATTTAAAAAGGTCAGTAAGGCAATGGATGAGGGAAAACAGTGCGCATACTACCTACCTAAAACTGACTAAAGTATTTAGTACAGTACCTCACTAGGGCATCTTCAACAAACGTATGGAACTAAACATAAACCCCTTTCTAACACACTGGTTGGCTAGCTGGCTCATAGATAGGACCCAAGAGGTTAGGATTAGTGAGGCCAGCTCCACAAAGAGGGCAGTCACCAGTGGACTCCCTCAGAGCTCTGTTCTGGGAATGCTCTTCTTTTGCATCTACTACTTGGAGGTCAAAACCAATATCAAAGGCCTCTGGGTGACCAAGTTCT
The DNA here is from genome assembly GCF_019279795.1 of Protopterus annectens. Lineage (NCBI taxonomy): Eukaryota > Metazoa > Chordata > Ceratodontiformes > Protopteridae > Protopterus > Protopterus annectens. The sequence goes on from NC_056733.1 coordinate 1,282,898,714, forward strand.
CAGATGATTGCAAACTGGGAGTAGTCATTCCTTCCAAGATGAGAACAACCTTCTGGAAGGTCTAACAGCGACAAATGCTTGGCACCAAAGCCATGGCTTAAAGCTGATTGCCAAAAAATGCATTATAGTACATTTTGGGTAGTCGGTCACTCCAGGCAGCTACATCATCAATAAAATACCCCTAAACGGTGATTCACTAGTCAGAGATCTGAGAACTCATGTAGATAGTTACCTAGTGTTCAACCAATATGTGGCCAAGGTAATTAGAAAATCATTCTATGTTTCTCATCTTATAAGTAAGGACAGGGCATCAAGGTCCAGAGTGGTCATTGTATGACTGTATTCAGCCCTCATCAGACACATCATAGAGTATTATGCCCCCTTTGGTATGTACCTGACCAGACACATGCAGTGACTGGAATGTCTACAAAGGTTCCTTGCAAAAAGAATACAGGAAGTAAACACAATGTCCTACGGTGACAGTTCTCTGTCTCTTTACACAGTATCATACAGACTTCTGAAAGATGATTTTTGCCTGGCATACATGGCATCTCTGACCTCTTTTTTTGATGAACCTTTTGCACATCTGCAAAACGAATAGCATCAGGACATCAGTAGATCAAAAGACCTGCATTTTGCTTGTGACATGTATAGGACACATTGGAGAGAAACATATGTTTCTCAGAGAATTTACATTATCTAGAATAGGCCCCATCCATGTAAGGCAGAGTTGTCCCTAAGCCTATTTAAGTGCAAGTTGGACCAATGGATGGGTGATCAGAAATTCACCCTGGTCTGGCACCTATGATAATGATGGACAGCAGCCATCAGTAAATCATCCCCTGTATAAATCAAATTTGTAGGTCACTTTTGGGTTGCATGCCTAGTCTTATAAGGGCCCTAGTAGTTGTTAGCCTAGTATAAATCTATAAGCGTATGCACCTATGAACCTATGAGCAACACCCCTTTTGATTTAACAACTGGAACATGGATAGACATCCCTCACAAAAAGAATACAGGGCATAAATGGCATGTCCTATGCAGAACATCTGAAAGCCCTAACTGTATACTCTGTTTCCTACAGATTGTTGAGATGCGATCCAAGCCTCTCTTGGATTCCACTTTGATGGACCTTTAGCATATCCATAAAACAAATAGCATCAGAATATGCTTAAAATAGTATGGGAATCATTCTCTGTTGCTCATCTTATAAGCAAGGGCATGGCATCTTGACACAAGGAACTCATTGTGCCACTGTATCCAGCTCTCAACAGGGCCATCATTGAGTGCAGTGCCCACTTCAGTATGGATATGACCAGACATATGCAACAACTGAACATTCACAGAGGTTCCTCACAAAAATACAAGACATAACCAGCATGTCCTATGCAGATTGCCTCAAAGACCTAACTCTATCTTCCATTTCCAACAGACTGTTAAGAGGTGATCTATTCCTGGCATACAAGGCATCTTTGGATCCCACTCAATTTTTTTTGAGCTAGGGATTTAAACTTTACTTGTGACATAAATAGGACACTTTGGAGAGAAAGGTATGTGTCTCAAAGAGGTCTTCTTCGCTGGAACAGGCTTTCCATACATGTGAAGCAGATGTTTCCTTAACCCTATTCCAAAGAAACCTGGACCAGGGGACTGGAAAACCAAAATACACCCATAGTCTACCACCTATGATTCTAATGGACAGAGACAGCCAGTAAAATCTTGTCTTAGCTAACATATACCCCTTAAAATAATCTTTAAGGTATATAATCCCGTGGAATACAGTTGTGATTCTTGGCTAGGCTTATAAGGGCCCCAGTGGTCATTAGCATAGTATACACCTATGAACGTATGAACCTATCCAAACTACTATTAAATGAGTTGGAGAATCACTTTTAGCCACTTGTTCATGAATAAGAAAGTGACATTTTATTTCATTTCTATATATTACTAAAAATAAACTATATAGCAAACAATTAAACCTACTACTAAACTAAAACTATTTACATTATCAGTCTCACTACTCATGGATACAGTCATTCCCTAATTCACCCACATATGTAGGCAAACTGCTTATGACAAACATTTTTCCAGTAATTGCTATAGTAACGCAAAATTAAGTATTTTATTTATTTCTCAAAAAATGAGAAACAATAAGAGTTAACATATGGTTGGGGGGGGGGGTCATGAAGGAACCATGACATGCACACCTCCATGTACAAGTCATAGTAACATTTTGGCATTCAGCAACTGTCCTAACATGGTGCTGCATGGTGCCCTAGCACAAAGCTGTGCATCTCCGTAATGGATCTGGTTCTACAATCATGCTGAAAGTAATAAGGCAGTCAATGAGAAAAGCATATGCTAATATGTTCTCTCTCTCCAGGAAGTGGCTCCAGGAAGCATGCAAAGTAATTTAAGCAATCACTCTGCTATGTAGATTATCATGGCCAGCCCACCATACCTCAGAAATAAATATGGCCAAAAGGCCATGTTTGTATACCTACCATAGTTGTGGTAGATGATGCTCATATCCCTACCACAACTGTGATACATGGAATAGGGGTATGGGGCATCACTAGAAACTAGGAATACATGTTATGCAAGTGCCATAATGGCAATGGCATCAGTACAGTTATCTATGAATGGGGGGTGGGGGGGCACTAGAAACCAGGAAGTCTGTAAATGTACCATAACAGCATGCAAACTATTACAGTGATTGGAGAATGAAGGAACACACTAGCCAGCAGGGCAGTGCCTTAATGGCTCATAAATTATGGTGATTGAAGTAGGGGACACACTAGCCACTAGGTCTGTGCCATAATGACATATAAACTGTTACAGTGATCAGGACTGGTAACACACTAGCCACTAGGGCAACCTAGACATGTGTTGTAATGTCACTTCAGCTATTACAAGTATGGAGACTATGTGGTGTGTGTGTGTGGGGGGGACTTGAGGAATGCCAATGCCTACACAAGCAGCAGTTTACTACCTGAATATGCAGACTAGCAGTGATCTGCACATTGCAATAGCAACTGTGATTCAGAAACACAAAGATTTGGCAATAAGGTCTTCATATCTCATTGCTGCTGACAAGTCTGTGAATCACAAAATACCATATCATTAGAGCAGGGCATTTTTAATGTGATCCTTAACCATTGCCAGAGGCCCTTTAATGAATTCACAGGATGTTTTTTTTTTAATTATCCTGTTATAAAAACAAAATAAAACATTATAAAAAGGATATAAAAGACTTAAAAAAACAAAATACCTGTATGTTTAGTTTATTCTTTCTACATATTCTTACTTTAAACTAACTCCCACCACTCCCATTAACCTATCTCACCAGACACCTGTCTACTTCCTTTATAATTTATACCCTTCCTTCACCCATCATCTTGATAATGCCCACTCTTGTTATAGCAACAAATCAAAACTCAAGATCACCCATTACCCTCCTTACTCACGCAGGTGTCTATGGAGAAATATATCTGCAAGCAAACTATATATGTCCATAAACCCATGTCAGATATAAAAAGACACCAAAAATTGCCATCATGACCAGATTTGTTCATTTGAACAGCAATTAATAGATTAAAGATAAATAATGTTGCACATGAACATTCATCAGAATTAAAACATCAAATAAAATAATAACAGTTCCTGTTAGCAGCATGGAGAATGTTCACTGTACAACCACCCAGGTACAAATGGTGTTAAATCCCACTGTTCACTCTGAACAAACAAACCAAACTTTGAAGCAGTATACCACAGCTCACTTCAGGGTTGCAATACACCAATCACCAAAAAGGAGGCAGAGAACAGGGGTTCAAACCAAACCCCTTTTTAGTCTGCCCATCCGCTTGCAAAAGCATGTTGGCCCCCCCCCCCCTTTCCTGCAACTCATAAGCAAATCTTGTAAAAATCATGCAAAGTACATATTAAAAATTGAAGTCTTGGTCACTCAAGTGAACTCCATCTCTTTTGTATCAACTCGGATTCCTGTTGTCAAATTCCCTGTGATCAGTTACATGCAAACCCAGCTTGGTTAAAGTACTCACCACTCTGTGATTCACAAAATGTCTATCCCTTTCTGGATCTATACACCTATTATCTTGTCTCCATACCAACCTAGGTATTATCTCTCACCATACCACAACCATCCGTGGAAATTCTTTTTCAACCATATCATATCAATAACAATCTGAGCCAATTGTTTCCTTTTCAGAGTCCATTGAAAATGTTTTCCCCTAAATGGATTACCAGTATGTGGTGGACGCCTAATGCTTTCTTTATCTCATCAAAGTTAACAATTAATTGATGCCACGTTACACTTTTGAAGCCATGCCAAGACATGTTCCATGTGCCATGCTCCAGACCCAATATGCTTCCTCTAGGTCTGACCTTTGGCAACCAAAACTAAAATAGCAACTCATCATGACAATATTATTTCAGCCTAAAAACAAGCAAACAAACAAAACAAAAAAAAAAAAACATTTTACCACTGGCCAACTGCTCCCGTCTCTCTTACATATAAAAACCCTCTTAATGACAGTGTCCCATCCCTTCATACCAACTTCATTGGTTTGCCTTCTTTAGCTAAATCAGATACTCTCTCTGGGTCCTGCAATACCTTGACTGTCTAGCAGTCTGCTTATAACTGACACAGACTGGGCTGCCAGTTTATCCATCCTATCATCTGAATGAAAAAACAGCTTATCCAAACCTGCACTACTTACTCTCTGCAATTATCTTGCCCATGCATATGGGCATATCATCATCATCATCATCATCAATGCCATCATCATCATCATCATCAATGCCATCATCATCATCATCATCATCATCAATAACCTCCTTTTTTCTCATTTTCTATATGGGGTCAGGATGTTGTGTTAACTGTTGCTATCTCTATTCAATGTCACTATCTTATCTTCTTCTACACTCAGGTCTTCTCTCACAATCCATCCACCTTTGTGCTGGACACACTCCTGTCTGTCCCAAATCTTCTTCACCAGATTGTCTTCGGATTTTCTGCGCATGTGTCTGAACCACTGTAATCTGTCCTGTTTGACCTTTTCCGCAAATGGAGCTACTTTGGCTTCTGCTCTTATGTCCACTCTCAGTCCATTATCTTTCCCATTCTCTAATCATTCTACTAAGCATCCAAACTTTCATAATATCAACAAAGTCTGCTAATCTAGATGCTGTACTAAGAGCAGCTATTTAACCTTAATTGACTTGGCTGCCTCTCCAAGAATCCATCTATGCACCAAATATCTCACTAATAAAACAACCAACCACTTCCTGTTATAAGCAGGTGCCTGACTCACACGTCTCCATGTGCAGCCTGTCCAAGAATGTCTAATTTATCAAGTTTTACAGCTTTCTAGTACTCCACACATCTTTGGGTATACCCCCTGTCTCCTCTTTTGTATCTAATGCTACAGATCAACATTTGTCAAGCTGAAGCCAAGAAACACTGTCAGCTATCTTACTAGAAAACCCAACATGAGATGCCTAGATGAAAAACTGAAATCAACAAGCTCTGCAAAATTAACTTTCACAAAATCAATAGAACCAAAATGGATCTTGCTGTTTTTCTAGCAAAAACCTCCAACAACTGACCTGTTGATAGAATGGAAAATCATCTTTCATTTCTGAAATCTCTCTTTCTAAGCCATTGACACAGTCCAAATTGGCAGAATGGAAAATCACCTTTCATTTCTGAAATCTCTCTTTCTAAGCCATTGACACAGTCCAAATTGGCAGAATGGAAAATTACCTTTCATTTCTGAAATCTCTCTTTCTAAGCCATTGACACAGTCCAAATTGGCATGAGCTCCAAAAATGCCTCATTTTTCATTTATCTTACTAATTTGTACTAAAACTTGTGCCAAAAAGGTCAAACTAATCCTAGCCTAAACTCTTTAATCACTCTGACCACTCCCATCAACCTACCTCACTTCCTGACCCTGACACCTCTGTGCTTCCTTTCCTCCAGCTATCATCTTGACAATTCCCACTCATGCCATAAACAACAAAACCAGATTCAAGTTTCCTATCCCTCGCCATCCCCCTTACCCACTCAGGTGTCTGTGAACATATGCATCTGCAAGCAAATTGCATTTTTAATTGCATTCTCCTCTGTGCCTGTTTTCTGGATAAATGAATATAAATGCATAACTCCTCTCCTGACTCACAGCATTTACTTTTGTATTAGATGCATACTGAAAATCACACCATAGTAGGTAAAATGGATTGTTGTTTGACAATAGCAATTATCTGTTTAAACTGGGTATGCAGTAAGTAGAACGTGAACTGTGATAATATCTGCTACTGATTGTTTTACACTTACTTTGTTATTTTTTTAGTTATATGATGATACTTGATTATTTATATGTTAGGCAGTATATTTTACATAACTACAGATCACCGTCATTGCTATGTATAGCAGTGGGGGGGTATCATAAAGAGTAGGCAATCCAATTAGATATATAGACAGATTGACAGATAGTGATAGATAGATAGATAGATAGATAGATAGATAGATAGATAGATAGATAGAGATAGATAGATAGATAGATAGATAGATAGACAGACAGACAGACAGACAGATAGATAGATAGATAGATAGATAGATAGATAGATAGATAGATAGATAGATTTGGAGGTTTCATGGATAATTACTAGGCATGCAGTCCAGAAGACCATTCAAGAGCCACACTCAGATTCCTAGCTGTCCAAATCACTGCCTGGTTAAGAGACTTGCTCAAGCCCACACAGTAGGCAAATGAAGGTAGAAAGATTTGATGTCTGTACCCTTAGAGCAGGAAACAGTTCATTAATTAGCCAAAGCTATAACCCTCTGCGCTATTAGCCATATTATTGTTAAAGATTTGTGGAAGTTGTAAAGTCTTCTTCTGATGCATGAAATAGTAGGGAGAGAAAAAAACCCTGCCGGTGAGAGTCTGAAAGCTCTGAGGGAGAAGGGATATGTGACTGAATGTGAGGTCCAGGTGGTCTGTACTGATTTTTCCATGTATGACACATTCTTGATGCAGGGGAAACTAGCAATCTGATTGACCTGCCTGTGTTCTTTCCTCATTTTATAAAAATAATAAAGTATATGCTACTCACATTTTCTCTTACACTATAAACAACTGAGTCAAAATATATTTTACATAATTACACACCACCCTCAGTAATGTGTTCAGTGGGGGGATAACATAAGAACTAGGCTATCCAATTATAACAGCATTTGTTTTTTTACATTTCCACAATAAACAGAGTTCCTCACACTTGAAGGTGAAATATGTGAGCAGAGTATAGGCTGTGACTTATCATCTCTCTGTCTCGCCCTCTGCCTCTTTGACATGCTGCAAGTTTATTGCTTAGTAAATATATTTCAAGTAACCTTTTTGCCCTTTTAATAATATATTTGTTGTACATCTTACATGAGAAACAATTATCTGCTTTATCATTCTTGCTAGAAAGTATATTATTTTGTATGGCATATCACTGTGGCAAAATGTAAATGCCTGACAATGCAGAATTATAAAAGAATGCAATTAAAAGTTGTTTGCCTAAATGACAAACTAATTTAGTACATTTTGCTTTCATTCTCATCACCACTTTTTTTTTCAAAACAAGGTCATGAAATTGCCCTACTACAGTGTTCGATGCAGTCCTCTATGCACTGCGACTTCATAAACTCTCATGCTTTTCTGTTCAGGTTTGTAGGTCACTACAAAATGCATGTCTAGCATTTATCTTTCTGACACAACCTCATAAAACTCTTGAGATTTATTTTTAAGTTAATGGGTCACCACTTTGTTCACGGCTCAATAAAACATGCTTTTTCAGCTGTTCTTTTCTATAACATGAATCCAAAAAAAAAACATTTGATATACAAACAATGCAAATAGAATTTTGTGATGATTTCACTGTAATATAATTAAGCTTCTCTATGTAAATGAATGTCAGGGCAAAGAGTAGCATTAACTATGAAAGTGTGATAAAATGTGGTTCTAACACCACAACCAAAAATAGCATCTTCCATGATATAGGTGATGAAAAAAATAACTATATAACTACCACAGACCCTTACCTTGCAGAACTTCACTCACCTCACAACTGACAAATAGGGCAAGTTGGGATAAATATGGCTAGGCTTATAAGAGACTCTAGGGCTGTTAGACTAGTAACCTTCTATGGACCTATGAAAACCTATATTTAAAAAAAAAAAATATATATATATATATATATATATATATATATATATATATATATATATATATTATACATATGTATTAATTTATAATTAATAATCTCAAACACAAATCACTGAGCAACCTCATTAAAGATTATCACTAATTGCCACAAAAATAATTTAAAAAAGTTGTAGCAAATGTGAACCAATAGGTTACATATGTGGTTAGCAAAAGAAAAACAAACAACAAAACACAACTTTTGCATTCAGGCTTTGCCCCCCACAGTCCTGGAAATTAAATAAACTAACTCCAGAATCGCAGAAGCTCGATGAAAGGGGAAAAGCCCTGCAATTTTATGTCAGTTGAGCTTATGAACTTCAACTGTTACATGATTCGACCAACTGTACAGCTACTGAAAAATAGCTTTTAAGCATGCATGCAGTGCTATATCATCTAATAATTGCACATACACACACTCACACACGCGCGCACACACACCACACACACACACACACACACACACACACACACATATATATATATATATATATACATAGAAAGATAGATATATAGATATATGCATCTCAGGCTTGCTATGTAATATCACTTACTGGAACTTTGGCATACATTTAATTGTCACCCCAGGTTCTAAACTCTCGGAACATCACTTAGCCAAGCAGGCAACACTTAAAAGTAACAAGCTACTACCCCCCCCCCTCTCTCTTTCTTCAGTAAAAACATCCTCAATCTGGAAAATGATTTCCTAGCAAGAGGATACAGTAATTGCATGATCAGACAAATCCTTGACCCTGTCATCCAACAAAGGATAGGCAATAATGAAGCCCACAAACCCAGACATGACTTCGCAAGAGCTCAGAAAAATCCTCAAATAAATAAGCAAAGAAGACAGAAACACCAGCATTATACTTCCATATTTGGTCAAGTTCCAAGAAATAAAAAGTATTTTCAATGAAACTGGTGTATCATCAGCAAATGCAATACGCTCAAAACAGATCCTCCCACCCAGACGAGGAATAACAATCAGAAGGAACAAAAACATTTGGGACTACATAAAAAACTCATTCATTCATTCAGACCCTATCAAATTTCACAGCCAAGACGTACCATTGCAGCCCATTGGTTTGCAATTATCATCACTGTATGAACAGGAAGTCGAAATTCCACTGCCCCAACACTAAGAAAGATTACACAAGCCAGACATAACAACTGCAACCGTGACCATGTGGTATACAGAGTCCAGTTCCACAAATGCCCAGCCATTTATTTATCAGAAAAACAGTCAGCAAACTTAAAGCATGAATAGAGTGATACAATACTGACATCAGCCAAGGAGCTCCCACCAGTCCAATGGCAAAACATGCCAGGAAGTTCCCGGAACACAATATTTTTTCTCTTCTATATAGTGGACAGTGACAAACTAGAGAAAAGAGAAGTGGAATGGCAGATCCACCTTCAAGTTACAAAACCTCCCAATCTTAATACTGCAGCCTCCATAAACTGCATCCTGAACCTCTGTAAATTGGACCATCATATGTTTTAGTGATTACGACCACACAATTGACTCCACATCAAGATTATTGGTTTTCATGAATCAGAGTAAACATGACCATCATTTCATTAGACTTTTGTTTCTTATGGGACTGATTTTGACAAGGTATATTTTCCATAAGTCACATTTAAAGTATGGTGTGGTTAATAATTTATTGGCACATTTGGAGTTTTGTGAGTACTTTGGTTTTGCAAGCTAAAACTGCTTTTAACATCATGCTAGACCTACTTGTTATTTATCTTTGTTTATGGCCTACTCAAGCTGCTTCACTACTGTTGTGAGGCACCTGGTCCCACCTCAAGTTTTTGGTACTGGGTGTTTCCCAAATGTCTTCACAAGGCTTCTCTTTTTACCCCCTGTCTCTCCTTCCATACACACTTTCCTGCCTCCATCTATATTCAGTTCCATGGGTGCTCTAATTATAATAATTTGCCCACATTCCCAATTCTGTTTTGGAATAATCAGAGGAAAAAATATAGATATTTTTTAAGATACCATACAGTGGGCCTACTCTAGTTTCCTGGACCAAAACCCTCCCTACATTGTCTGAGGTTTAACACAGAGGAATTTAGGCCACCCAGATACAATGTTAGAACTAAAAGGCTCCTTGACTACTTCCCTGTTAGTCTCCACTAATATTTTACTGATGGATTGCCTGGGTCCATGCAGCAGGACTGCCTATTCTAAGTTAAGTTAACTTATACAAGGTCACTAGCTTACAAATAATTTAAATTAAATTAAATTAATTTATGAGTGAATTAAGGTTAATCAGAGAAATGTGGTTTAATCATACACTGTGGTCCTCTGTTCAGTGAAGAACCAATTGGTTTGGTGAACCACATGGCTAGGTTCCCTGTGGCTATACCCAACAATGTCAATCTCCCCCATTTGACTTCACCCATGGTCACTGAGGACACGATAAGATTTTTTCTCCATTTCCACACATAAAGGGCACAGTGCCGGACTTAATCACAAGCACTGGTTGACCCCCCCCCCCCACCCACTCATAGCAGATCTGCTAAAGCTTAGGTGTAAGCACATCATGATTATTTCTAACATGGGGATACCTTTATCTACACAAAACCTCAGGAACCTGATGTGTGTTCATATTTTTTCCTTGTTGTCTCAATGGCAACATTTTAAACCTGAGTCAAAATGGTTTAATTTTGTACTTGAATGAAACTTGAATGTTGTGTCAACCCTGTTGAGTAGAAAATCGATCTATTTTGCATTTGAATAAAGCTTGATTACTATATAAGCCCTGTTTTACTACACTTCTGGCAGCAAAATTGTTATTATGTAATAATTAGGAGGTGTGGCTTGTTACTCTGTCATCCCCAGGACACTCCAAGATCTGGACATGCCCCAGGGATGACCAGATCATGCCCCCTCCAATAATAAATATAAACAGAATCACCTCCAGAAAAATGTATTGAACATAAACAGCACTTATTTATACTTTGAATGAGAAAATAGGCTTGCAATTGTTTCTACCGAACTTTAAAGCTATAAGCCTAATAAGCTCTGGATGTTTAGCAGCAGAATTTATAATAAGCAAACTTAGTTATTCTTCTCATAGTCATTTTGGACAGCTCACTAGAGCACAACTGTGGGTGTACAATTCTATCCACTCTAGCTGGTGTGAGTTGTGCTTTTCTAGCTTTTGTGCATAGTCTGTCCATTTCACTGACACCGAAATTAAACTTTTAGCCCTGCAACTTCTTAAGTAGTTTGTCCATGTATGCACAAGCACCTCTAACACACCAAAGTGAAAAATTCTGGAAGCAACTACTTCAGTAGATTGTTCATGTATGCACAAGCACTTCACCAACACACAAATGAAACATTTCCCCAATGATACCTTCAATATTTTATCTACATACACACAAGCACTTCACCAACACACAAATGAAACATTCCCCAATGATACCTTCAATATTTTATCTAAAATGACCCCTTCAGTAGTTTCTCCACGTATGGCCAAGCACGTCTCTGACACTGGAATGAAACATTTCCCCCAGTGACTTCAGTAGTTTGACCATGTACACACAAGCACTTCACTTTCACCAAAATGAAACTTGCTACAGTGACCCCTCCAGTATTTTGTCCATGAACACTTCACTGCCATCAAATGAAGCATTTCCTCCAAATATCCCTTCAGTAGTTTGTCTGTGTATGCACAAGCACTTGGACACCAAATAAAACATTTCCCCCAGTGATCCCATGCATGCCGAGCACAACAGAAAGCCAACTATTACTTATAATTTAAAAATTTTTGTTGACTTTGTAAGTTGGCACATTTATGTTTCTGTTTTCAGCTGGGGATAGGGCTTCATTCAGACATCCAGTACCCTGAGCCACCCCTGCAATTCTCATATTTATAGAAGTCAAAAGAATGCAGTGAATTTGGCCCAGACTGTTTGTGGATGGCTTCCTATAAACAAGTAAGAGCAGAACTAAACTCATCAAAAGAACTTGATCAAATGGTTAAACTGACTTCAATAAGGGCTATTTGGTTAACTGATTACACTGATTAATTTAAGAAGGAAACAATAAGAAGGGCATCTGCTTGTGTGCTACAGCACAGCCATACACTGTAACATAGCTCGCTTTGTCCACAATTTCACCTCACCTTGGGGCGGCCACGGCGGTGCAGTGGTTAGCAATGCCACCTCACAGCAAGAGGTTCTCCGGTTCGATTCTCGGTTGGGGTGCCTTCTGTGTGGAGTCTGCATATCCTCCCTGTGGTCGTGTGGGTTTCCTCCGGGTGCTTCGGTTTCCTCCCACATCCCAAAGACATGCAGTAGGTAAATTGGACACTCTAAATTGGCCCTAGGTGTGTGTGTGTGTGCACCTTCTATGGAAGTTTGGGTGCCGGGCTGGCAACTCGACACCGTAAAACTCCACTGCCAATCATGAGCAGACAGATGATCCACTGTGGCGACCCCTAACCGGGAAAAGCTGAAAGAAGAAGAAGAAGAAGAATTTTTGTCCTGTCCTTAATTAGTTTTCATTTTCTAATAAATCATTGAGGATTACAGTCAGTTAAAAATGCCAAACATTACAGTTGCATATGTATCACTCTTCAGAAAATGTATCTTGATTCAAAACCAAACCTTACTATGATTCAGAAACATCAAACTGATCAAACATTAAATGAATCAAAAAGCAGACATTTAGATTTCTGGATGCTGATGTGTGGTCAGACGTCAAGTCACAGAGCAGAGATAGAAATGAGAAAATGTATTTATATATTTTTTGTTGACCAGGTTAGTACCACTAGGCTAGTATCCTCTTTTCAGGGAATTGCTTGAGGTGAGATGTATACTATTAGGTGTAGTATTTATACTAACAAGGGAAATTTGGCCACAGCATTAGAGAAATTCCCCCACTCTTGGTAGTCAAGGAAAGGCTTTGTGTATTACACATCTTGACTTACTGTTTCCTGTCCAGATGTGGATGCAGCCAGGAGGAATAGGGAGAACATATGGATGATTCAGCTTTAGTTGAAAATGGAGTAAAAGTTGCTGAAAATGAAGTTAAAATGATATAATCGCTACCAGAAGTTTTATTCTGATGATGTGGGTGCTGAAAAAACAGCGACATTGGAGAATAAGGAGATTGTAGCTGTAAATGAGATGGCTTCAGAGGAAAACTTTCAGAAGAGATTATTTGAAGGAGAAACGGTTACCAATAAAAAAATGCATAATTACAACCCTCCAATTGTGCGGGTTGTGGGATGATTATTTGGAAGAAATGGTAAACCAGAGTGAGCCAGAAAGTGGAGCAGCAATTTTATGGAGTGACATCATGGAAAAAATAGAAGAAAAAGGAGAAGAAAAGACTATGCCAGAAAAAGTTCCACAGACAAAAACTTATGCACAAACTGTTGGAGAAGGAGCAAAGAAGAAAGAAGAAATACAACAAAAAAGAAGTATACAATATGTGTGAGCAGTAAAAAAGAAGAAAGGTTGGACAGGTATCAGGTTTGGGACTCTGTCATAGCACCTCTGGGTTTCAATGCAAATGAGGTGAGAGACTCTTTGTGACTTAATATTTGAGAGTGGGCAGGCCATGGAAATTTATTTGGGTACATATGAACAAAGAAAAATATCTATGGTCAGAATATTTGGTGCAAGGTTTTACAGACAAACAAAAACAGAATAATGATCCAGTTTAGAACTGAAGATGAAGCAAAAGAACTGAAAGAACATTTTTTAATTATATGTAAAGAAGTACTGGCACTACAAAACTATATGACGAAAGAGGACTATGGACTGGGGAATGGGAATGTGGATGGAAAATAATGATGTTACGCACATGCCTAGTATTATTAATCTTTATGATAATAGGGGTTTTGTGAAGTATATTGCTATTTTTGAGGAAAAAATAATCATTTAATCAATTAATGTGATGAAAATATGTTATTTAGGTTGTAAAGCAAGCCATAATGCAATAAAAATGTGAACTAAAGTGAAAACATGTGGCAGTACTGGTCATTCATGGCTAGAAAGCAAGAAAATGAAGATGAATTTATACAGGAGAAAGAGATAGAAGAATGCGTTATACAAGAAAATGTACAAAAGGTGTGACTGGTAAAGAGGTTATACATGAACAGAGTAACAAGGAAAGTGAAACAGAGGAAATAAGTGAGGAAGAAGCTGACTGATGCACAATAAGAAATAAAAAGAATTCACGAGGGAAAAGAGTTAAATAAAGGAAGAGAAAATTCAAAAAATATAATGCTTAGAGAAACTAAAAAAGCAAAAAGACAAACATTTTTATTATACTAACTGTTATTAAAAGCTAAAAATATTACCTTTAAATGTGAACAGTATGAACAATCTTAAGAGGAGAATATGTATATTACAATGGTGTGCTGCAGCAGATGAACATATTATTGTTTTAGAAGATATCAGATTATTAACAGAGGAAGAAAGAACACAAACTGAAAAACTTTGGAATGGTGTGGTAGTTTAGAGCACAGAGAAAGAAATCTGCTCAGGCATATGTATATTATGTCAAGAAAGCATTAAAATATTAGATGTAATCATTATGGAACTTGGAAGAACTGAGATGGAAACTTGAGATGGAAAATATGTATATAGAATTATAGTTTTATATGCATCTGTAACAAAAAAGAAGGAGAAATGAAGTTTAAAAATATTAAATAAAATCCCAGAGTGAAAGGACACTAATCCAAAGTCAGACATAATAAAACAATGCCAGTGCCAAAAATTAAAACCAAATAATAAATAGACAGAATTGATAGAGTGCTTTTATTCTTTTAATTCAAGAACTTCATCAGAATAAAATCACAAGACCAAAAAGTTAATTTAAATATTCACAGAAGATGGCATCATAGATGAACAAACCAATGAATTTCTTAAAACAATAAATATCAGTTACCTAATGCTAAAATGATTCATTAATGTTCTAACATATTTAAAATATCAGATGATTTGAAGATAACAAACCAATGGCTCAGAACACTCAGCGTGCTAAAAAACAATTAAATGCATTGACATTTTTCATAAACTTTTAAATGAAGTAGTTTCATTTAAACCAGGTGCTGTATCAGCATGCAGGAAGAATTGCCACTTTAATTCTATACATTCAAAATAATTATTATACTGGCTAATGAATAACTTTGGATCAACTCCCTGAACCACAAAAAAACAAATAAATAATAAAATAAAATTTATGAAACTGAGGACATACTATACCTAGTCTAGCAAGAGCATTATTAGTGCCCCTGTTTTAATGGCCCTAACATGGTCACCAATCCTGCAACTTAACTATCTGGTGGTAATACCAGTATAAAAATGTTTGCCAAACTGGCCAAATAAGCTAGTCTCTCACTCTTGGAATTAAACTTTCCTTTAGCTTCTAAAGTAAAATTAATATATTCAAAACAATACTGACTATTAGGATAAGTAAATCTACCAACTTAATTAATTTTACTTTAGAAGCTAAAGGAAGGTTTAATCCCAAGAGTGAGGTGCTAGATTACTTGGCCAATTGTTCTGGTTGCCAAAGATTTTACATTGGTAAGACCACCAGATAGTTCAATTGTAGGATCTGTGAGTATGTTAGGGTCAATAAAATAGGGACACTAATAATGCCCTTGCTAGACATTAGTATAGCATGCCATCAGTTTCCTAAACTTTTTTTTTTTTGTGTGGTTCAGGTAGCTGATTCAAAGTTATTCATTAGCCACTATAATAATTATCTTAGATTTTTAAAATTAAAGTGGCAAGTGTTCCTGTATGCTGATACAGCACTGTGTTTAAATGGAATTATTTCACGTAAAAGTTTATTAAACTATCAATTTAATTAATTGTTTTTAGCACAGTGTGTGTTTTGAGCCATTGGTTTGCTATTTTCAAATCATTTGAAATTTTAAATTTGTTATTACTTTAATACATCTTTTTAGTATTAGGTAATTGATATTTATTGATTTAAGACATTCATTGATTGGGTCATCTATGTCATCTTTTGTGAGGATTTAAATTAACATTTTGATATAGGTTAATAGTTCATAGTTCATAGTTTAGTACTAAGCTACCTGCACTTGTGAGGCATTTTAAGCCTAGCCAGTTATCCCTTGTGAGACTCAAACCCTGCACCTGTGTTTGTAAGGCAAACACCTTAGCCTTTAAGCCACCCTCCCTTATGATTTTATTCTGATGACATTCTTGAATTGAAAGAATGAAATGGCTCAATCAATTTTGTCTATTCTTTGGTTTTAGTTGTTTGGCACTGGTATTTGCAAGTTTAAAATATTCTTTAATATGTTTGTGTAGATATGGACATTATAGTGGTGGGTGATTTTAATTGTAATCTAAGAAAAAAATAAGAGCGATTGTGATGTTAAAATGGTTAAGGAAATTATGAGAAGTGGAAATTTACATGTATGGGAGAATAACCACTGCACCGACAGAAGGAATAAAATTAGAATAGAAATTGATTATTTTTTATAATCTGATAGTTTAAAAGTTAAAAAAGAAATTACGTATGCTGGATTTACAGATCATGTGGCTATATGGCTCAAATTACAGGAAAATGAACAATATATATATATATATATATATATATATATATATATATATATATATATATAAGAATAGAAAAGGAATAAAGCAAACCAATGAAAAGGAATTAGATTTAGAAGAGAAAAATTAAGTATGGAATTATGGAAAAATAATAAGAATATGAAAAAGTTTTATGAGAATTGGACTGTTTAGTGGTTTAATTTTCATAGGTTCAAAGGTAGAGAAATATATAAAAAGTGATTTTAGAATGTATAAGTAAGAAAAAAAGAAAAGAAAATGAGAAATAAGATATTAAGTCAAGAAATATTCAAAGACTTATTATAGAAGAAAAAAACTTTTTTATGAAAAAGAACAAAATATATAAAATCAATCAAATTAAAATTAACAAAAGTGGAGTAACAGAAAAAAAGGCAAAAGAAAATGAAGAATGTAAGTACATGGTAAGAATTCAAAGTAAAGAAGACAAAGAAATGGCAGGTATGAAGCATAAGAAAATTTAATAGATCCTATGGGTGTAAAAGCATATGAGATAAGATAACTTATTCTTATCAACTAGACATTTTGTGACATTATATTGGCGACTGTTTTATATGGAAGTTTTTCTTAGAGAATATAAAAAAAAGAAATACTGTAACCCATGGAATCTTTATGTGATACATTTATTTAACAGGAAACAAAAAAGAAAATTTGTGTATAATTTTGACCAGAGGTAGAACGAGAGACTTTGAAAAGACATTTAAATTTTTTATGTAAAGTAGTACTGGACACTGAAAACATTTATAATGAAAGTGGTTTATAGACTGGTGGTTAGGGTTATAATACTTTATTAAAAATAGAAATAGGAAAATTATTGATATACCGAGCATAATAAATGTGGAGGGGAATAAGGGTGTTGTAAAATACAGAGGACAACCCAAAACATGTTTTTTTTGGAAAAGAATGAGATCTGATAAATAAGTGACACAGAAAATGTTATATTTGTGGGAAATTGGACAGGACACAAAGAATGTGAACTGAAATTTTAGAAATGTAACAGAATTTGCCCATTTATGGGTGGATTGCAAAAATGAAAATAAGAGTAAGGAAAAAGAAAAAGAAAGAGAAGAAAATGAAGAAACAAATATGTTTTAGAAGTAGTAGAAATAGAAAAAATTAGATAAGAAAAATAGTAAAGCTGACATAGAAGAAGGTTCTGAAGTAAATGATGAAGAAGACATAAATTGGGAATAGTAAAAGAAAAAATAATTTTATTGGTAAACGGGTAAAAAAACACAAAATGAAAATTTAAAGGGATAAGTACAACATAAAAAGAAAGGAAATTGATGAAAAAGAATATGAACAACTAATGATTGTGGGATGGTATAATGGTTGACATATTTCACTTGGGTCTATGACAACTGATCAAAAAGTAATTTCCAGGAATGGCATATAGATCAAAAATGCCGTTAATCGAAACCGGTTTTGTGGGGGGCTGTGCCTCTCACCCCTGCTAAATATATATTCCATCTCCGACATTGCATTACAATGAGGAATGGGCACATTTTCCAATATTCACTTTACCACGATCTCACACCACTTTCGAATAACGGCATTTTTTATCTATATGCCTTTCGTGGAAATTATTTTTCGATCAGTAGTCATAGACCCATTTCACTTATTGACACAGGATGCAGTGTTTGAATCTCATCTTTGGAAAAGAAATTTGCTAGGCTTATAATGGCCTATTAAGAAAACTAGCCTAGTGATTAGCTATAAACTTATGAAACCTTGAAACTAAGGAAAAGGGAAAATAAAAAAAATGTATTGCTTTCTGTAAATGTGAGCAATACTATGAATATACTAAGATGAATAGGAATTTTGGACTGGTGTAACACATGTGATATAGATGTGTTTATATTAGAAGTCATAAGATTCTTTTTTTAAATGAAGAAAGATTACAAACAGAGAAACTATGGGGGGAAAAGCATCTATATTAGATGAACGAAAGTTCATCTTAGGGAACGCTCACATGAGCGAATATTGCAGAACTCGAAACTGCAATTGCAAGATCGTGGTACAGTGAAGATGGGAATATTTGCCCTTTCCTCACTGTAGTGGAATCTTGGAGTTGGAATATATATTTAGTGGGGTGTGGGGGCACAGCCCCCTACAATTGCAGTTTCGAGTACCTGGATATTCGCTTATGTGAGAGTTCGCTAAGATGAACTTTCGTTCATCTAATATAGACCCAGGAAAAACAATCTGGAATTTGAAGAATGGGAGATGTTCTGGAATAGCAGCATTCTGTAGAAATACAATAAAGATATTAGATGTAACTTTAGCAAAATGGGAGTATTAACCATTGCATATTTAAAATGGAAAGAACATATATATATATATATATATATATATATATATATATATATATATATATATAAAATTATAACAATGTATGCTTACACACTAATTGCAAAAAAGGGGAAAGCTTATTTCATTAGATTTTAGACCATGTAGTGATTAATGTGAATATTACAATAGCAGGAGAATTCAATTGTGATTTAAGAGGTAAACATAAAAAGAAAGGAAATGATATAAGAAAAATGATGGAAGTTAGAAAATGTGGTAAGTTGAAACTTTGGGACAAAAATGTGTAGACTTGCAAAAGGGGTATGTATAGAACTGAAATAGATTATATTTTACAATTAACACGAACCAACCAGGCCACACACAGTAAACGGAGCACGGTACCCACACAAGATAAAGTAGTAAAAAATAAAATAGTCATAAAAATCAAGTGCGGGCACCTGATGGCACTTCAACTTGTAACACAAGTAATAATCCAAAAAGCATTCCAGTCACCAAAATGAGAATCGTAGTATTTATTATAGTAAGCGCTTTCACCCGTAGGCTTCATCAGACTTTACAATCAAACAAGTAATGCACAGATTTAAAAAGGCTAGGAACTCCGTATATTGGTCAGTTACTAACCAATAAACAGACATCAATAAAACCAAAACATATCCCCAAATGATCAGCAAAATAAACATAAACTCTAACCATTTAAGTTATGCATCCACGATTGCATAAAACACAGTAGCTGAGTATAAAAAATAAAAACTATACAAAATATGCCTTCTCTGTTTAAAACAGACATAATAAAGTCAGATATGCAAATATAAAACATTCTGATAAATGGCATAACAAAGCTACCTATTGAATCGCGGTAAACTTTTCTGTAAACCGCATACATCTTTAATGAAGCACAGTAAACACAACCATCTGTGTGGTAAAAGGGTGATACAGCCCAGGCACTGCATAAAAAACATTACAAAACATCAAACTATCTAAGAAACATTCTAAGAACTTTTAAAACATGTCAAATATAAAACATCGCAAGTTATCACTATGGCGACATACCAAAATGAATCCGCACTAAAACGGGAGTAGCACCTAAACCAGGATAACTCCCATTTCAAAGGCATTAATGAACCACGAAGGACTCGTTCCTCTACGGATCTCCTGCTGATCAAACATCTAACGCCGCACAACAATGCAACGTGTCCAAAGATACTTGAGCCCCTGCGCGTTCATATAAATGGACGCTGCAACAAGAAAGGCTCCGTGAAGCTTAAAAACAAAAATCATACACCTACAGGTGCTGCACTAGAAAGTAAATCATTCACTACATTGTAATACTGTTTCATATAGTCTCTGTAAAGGCAAGACACAACAAATCATTCTACTAATAACAACTGATAGTAGGTAATCTGTCTCTAACGCCAACTAGTTTGACTCCAAGGAGCGACACTAGTTATAAAGACATAAATACACAGTATACATTAAGCTGATAGAACACATATTGAAAATGATGTAAGAGTATATAGCCTTCACACTAATTTTATGAAAAAACAAATGCACAGAAAAAGTGTACAGGGAATCTAATAAAGATCAAGATACCAATAGGCAAAACTACATACTAGCCCAGACTAGATGAAGCATATGGCAGCAGAGATGTTATAAAGTACAGACAAATAACATCACAAAACACATCATTCGATTGATGACAATATCTAATGGTGTGTTCTCTGCCTTAGTTGCCGGCTGATGTAACTCAATACAGGCTATAGAACCATAACTACAATAAATAATATATGATAAAATATTAACAAACATATACCTAGACCAAAGATATAGACGACTCACATATCTGTGATGAGAGATAAATGAGATCAAACATACAAGGTAATATCAGAAAGGGAAAATGGGAATAATCAGAACCATCTACAAATCCAAGCTCATACCAAAGAACCTATGGTGGGGACCAAATAAAGCAAAAATAAACAACCAAAATCTTGACCCAATACAACAAAAGCTCATAATAACTTAATGTTTAGGTCTACACAGTCTCCTCTTTCTTAATATTGGTTTAATTTGCACTTTATCATTAAGTCCAGGAGGTTTATCAGCTCTGCATCTGATAATCCATTTCAGTTCATTTTCTAAAGTGAAATTTACCATATCACCTCCTCTTATATTCTTAGATAACACTTGGAGGACACAGAAGACAAACTTATGTGCATTGCCAAGCGCCATGACATGCTTAGCTAAGGCATTATTAGCAGAGCCAATACGGATGTGGTACATATGTTCCCTAATCCGCTCTCTCAGGGATCTATTAGTCTTCCCTATATAAAAAGAGGGACACATAGTACATCTTGCTAAATAAATCACATCGTGACTCCCACAGTCCATCCCAGTACATAGGCTAAATACATAACGAGTGATAGGGTGTATAAAACTCATCCTAGTATCTATGTACATACATTGTTTACACCTGCCACATGGTTTCGTATTGTACTCATATAAACCAACCTTATTAGGGTCAGTAAAGTTCCTAGGATTACATAAGAGCCTCTTCAGGTTGGGCTTGTTCTTAAACACAATCTTGGGTGCAGTACCTACTAAGGGCCCAATCTTGTCATCCAACAACAATACATCCCAGTGTTTCTCCATTATTTTCCTAATAAACAAGGTGTCCCTTGTAAAAAACATAGTAGCTCGGACAACACTGGTGGTCATATTCAATTGATTATCACCAGATGTACCTGGTTCCAGAAAGTAAGGTCTAGCTCTATCTGATCTCATACCATCCACCTCCGTCACTAACTGTTCAAACCTGCGTATTCCATAGCCCCTAGAAGTAAAGCTTCGTCTAAGGTAGTTGACCTCACTACAATAGCCTTCCTCTGAAGCATTAAGCCGAGAGGCTCTCATAATTTGTCCCTTCATCACGTTATCAAAAACGTATTTGGGGTGCATGCTTCCTCTATGTAGGAAGGTATTCTTATGACAGGTTTTACGATGTATCGAGGTATTAAGGAGTCCATTGTCCAACCTATTAATATTGACATCTAAAAAGGAAACATGTTCACGAGAATAAGTCAAAGTGAATCGCAAAAACTCGGTGGACCTATTAACATACTCAAAGCATGCTAACAAACTTTCCTCATCACCTAACCAAATCATAAAAAGATCATCCACAAATCTCTTATATAGGCCAATATACTTCATAAGGTCATCATTCTGTAGCAAAAATTCTTCTTCCCATTTAGCCATGACAAGATTGGCGTAGCTATTAGCACAGGACGTGCCCATAGCTACGCCATCTCTCTGTAAATAAAGATCTCCATCAAACAAAAAGAAGTTGGAGTACAAGATAGACTCCAAGAAAAGGGCAACCAAGTCAACTTGTTCCTTACTTAAATGCGACTTACAGTGTAGGTAATCTAAGATGCTGGTGACACCCAAATCATTAGGTATCACCGTAAACAAACTAACAACATCTAATGCCACTAAGAAATATTCTTGTTTCTCTTCTAATTGCTTAGTGTAATCATACAAATCTAATAGAAACTGTTTACTATCTTTAAGAATGGTTGAATTCGAATCTACCAAGGGGTGTAGGAAATACTCTACATAAATCGAGAGGGGTTCCATGACCCAACCTTGTCCGGCTACTATAGGCCGCATAAGGGGTTTATTCATGGACTTATGAACCTTAGGGAGACCTTGTATGATCGGTATCCGTGGGTTCTTAACCTTAAGGTATTCATACGTTTCATCATCTATCAGTTTACTCATCACCAAATCGTCTAACATGTCATGTATCTGGAAAACCTTATCGGTAACATCATTCATTGTGGCTTTACCATAAAATTTCACTTCTCCCAACATGTCATACATACAGTTACAATAATCCTGTAGGTTCATAATAACAACGGATCCCCCTTTATCTGCTGGTCTAAAAACCAAAGTGTTATCAGATTTCAATGAATCCAATGTTAGCCTTTGTTTATAACTTAAATTATTCCTGCTGTGTATCCTGGTGTTGTCTTCATAATACTTATAAATATCATTCTCAACTAACTTAGAGAAAGTCTCCACTAACGGATGTAATTGTAGGACATATACACTAGTAGGTTTAAACCTTTGAGCGTAATTCACATTCTGAGCAACCCCAAAATCAATCTTAAGCTGTAGGTTCCTAATGAAGAGTTTGGTATCAATAATAGAATCTCCTAAATTACTACTACAGCTGGGTATAAAGCTAAGGCCCTTCTCTAAAACTTGTTTCTCATATGGAGTAAGGATTCTATTCGAGAGGTTAACTATCAACGATTCGTAGTCCTCTCCCACATTTTCTTCAGGGTCGGGCCCTGCTGTTCCCCTCCCGACCCTTTCCTCTTCTGTCTGCCCCTGCTGGCAGAACGTTGTCTGTACTGTGTAGGTGTGTTGGGCTATAGGGAAAGGGATACTAGCCTTAGTTCCCAAATTCTCATAAGATGTGGAAGGTGTCACATAATTAGTGGTCTTCCTACGGACAACTTCATGGCTGGCCCCTTCCTTACCCGATCTATCGTCTCGAAAATTGCCACCCACTGCCTTATCATTGGTGGCTATGGGAACTGTAACAGAATCATGATTATTAGATACAACAGAATTCACTAAATCAACATTAGATCTCTGGGCACATGAGCCACCATTCTGCAAATCATCATTAATACAAGTGTTCATAGTCCCATTGCTAGGTGAAATAATAGAAGCTGTAGTATCATGGTTCAATGGCCATTCATTCCTTGTTTCAGCCGACTGTCTAGGCCAAGTAAAGACATTGCAGTTATTAAAATCCCTTAAATCTCATAAAATCTTGTTCTTCTTTTGCTCAAGGAGACGTTTCTCATAGAGCATAACATTATCCAAGACCCTTTCAAGTCTTGAATCAAGCAAGTCACAGGGATAGTTCAGTTTAATTCTATCATACAATGCGTTCACTTGATCCCTAAGAGTTTCCTCTTCAGGGCCAAAAAAGTTAATCAAAAGTTTCATGTAGCTGAAGCTCAGTTCTAGATTAAGCTTCTGCCACTGACATAAAAGTTCTGGAAACTTATTACCTGTAGTGGGCATTTTCAAAATTCTTAGGCCCCTCGGTACTATTTTCTTGGCTAGACAGGCCTCAAAATGTTGTCGTTGTAATTGCAATTTTTTAAGCTTCAACAGTTCTGCTTCTAATTTTGTAAGATCCTCAGTCAAATTCAGAACACTAGCGCTGTTATCAATATCTGTAACACAGTCCAAAAGTGGTGTATAATCCATTAACAAGTTCTCCCTTCCGGTCACGCAAACATGAAACCTTTCAGTCCTCTGAGCTCCAATGTTCGCTCCATTAGGTACATACGGTAGTTCAACGTTCTGAAGCGTATTATCAGCCATCCTCCTCTGCTGGTGTGTAAAAATAAAGTAACAAGTAACACAAACCAACCAGGCCACACACAGTAAACGGAGCACAGTACCCACACAAGATAAAGTAGTAAAAAATAAAATAGTCATAAAAATCAAGTGCGGGCACCTGATGGCACTTCAACTTGTAACACAAGTAATAATCCAAAAAGCATTCCAGTCACCAAAATGAGAATCGTAGTATTTATTATAGTAAGCGCTTTCACCCGTAGGCTTCATCAGACTTTACAATCAAACAAGTAATGCACAGATTTAAAAAGGCTAGGAACTCCGTATATTGGTCAGTTACTAACCAATAAACAGACATCAACAAAACCAAAACATATCCCCAAATGATCAAATGATCAAAAATAAAAACTATACAAAATATGCCTTCTCTGTTTTAAACAGAGAAGGCATATTTTGTATAGTTTTTATTTTTTATACTCAGCTACTGTGTTTTATGCAATCGTGGATGCATAACTTAAATGGTTAGAGTTTATGTTTATTTTGATGATCATTTGGGGATATGTTTTGGTTTTGTTGATGTCTGTTTATTGGTTAGTAACTGACCAATATATGGAGTTCCTAGCCTTTTTAAATCTGTGCATTACTTGTTTGATTGTAAAGTCTGATGAAGCCTACGGGTGAAAGCGCTTACTATAATAAATACTACGATTCTCATTTTGGTGACTGGAATGCTTTTTGGATTATTACTTGTGTTACAAGTTGAAGTGCCATCAGGTGCCCGCACTTGATTTTTATGACTATTTTATATTTTACAATTACAAGATTTAGTTATAGGAGAAGAGGAGGTAGTTGAAACAGGATTTTCTGATCATCATGCAATATGGCTAGAGATAAAGGAAACTAAGGAATTTATCAAAAAAAATAGGCAAAGGAAATAAAAAGAATAAATGAGAAAGCAAGGAATGAAAAAGGAAAAGTCATACTACTATGAGAATATATTATAAAAAATGATCTGAATGGTGGATGATAATTAAGGAAAAATATAAAAGTTTTTTTGTCCAATGGCAAAATTATGTGAGAAAAGTAGATAAAGAAAAATGTATCTGAACATTGGAAACATAGAATATAATAATACAAAGTACTTTGACAAATAAAAATCATTATATGAAAGAAATCAAGAAAACATCCAAGAATTATTATATAAGCAAAGATATGTTTACAAGGAAAAAGAGAAGTATTACGTTACTTAAACAGATTGATAAAGGAAATGATAGTATAATGAGAGAAACAATGCAAAATGAGAAATAGAAAGAACTTAAGAAGAGGTTATGAATAGTGTAGCACACTATTTAGAATAAATGTTTAAAGAAAAAAGATTTTCATGAAAAAACATGGAAAATGTAACAGAAAATGAGAATAAAAAGAGAATAAAGAGTTATAAAAAGAGATTTCTTTAAATGAGCTAGATAAGGTATTGGGACAAATAAATATAGATTTGGCTGCAGGACTTGATGGGATATGGTATAAATATATAAAATAATATAAGGAATTGGCAAAAATATCTTTAAAAGATTTTGAATGAATGGTTAAATGAAGGTTTTATGCATAAAGAAATTATGTAGTTGAAAACTTAAATTCATATGGAATAAGGAAGATAGAAGACAAAAAACTGGAGAGCAATTGTACTGAATAATAATGATAATAAGATCTTTATGATAATAATACAAAAGAGATTTGAAGCAAAAATGGAAAATATTATGGAAGATAATATATATAGTATAAATGGGAAGAGTTGTCAAGAATTATTAATTATGGGGAAATGATTGATGATATTATGAACAGAAAATAAGTGAAAATCATAATAGGAGACCTGAATAATGCATCTGACAAAACTGGACATGAACTCTTATGTGGAATAATGAAAGAATATAATATAAGTGAGAACGTTAGGAAACTATGTGTGTCAGCATTTAGTAATAATAAGGTAAAATACTTGTAAATGGCTGGTTAAGCCAAGACTTACGTATGAAGAGTGGTGTAAGACAGGGATGTCCAATGAGAGGCATACTCTTTTCATTAGCTATGAATGTGATAGTATGTGAAATAAATTACAAAATGAAGGCGACAGGGTATATAACACCTGAAGGGTTAAGAATTCCAGTTATGTTAATTATGCAGATGACATTATAATAACTGCAAAAAAATGGATAAATGAAGTAATAATTTGTACAATTGAGTGTCTAGATATGATAAGGATAGCTTTAAATAAAGAGAAAAGTAACGATTTAGGTGATGTAGTAAAGATAGGGGTTATATATTTTAAAATGAAGGAACTTTCTGGGTTAGGTTTAAAATTTGGGAACAAAGATGTTAGTAGAATTCAATGAGAAAAAAACTCCAATAGAATAAGTAAAACAAACCTGTCTTTTCTGGAGAAAGTATACATTATCATTCAGAAAAAAGGCTTATTTGATAAATTCATTACTGATGGGAAAAACAGCATACTTAGCTAGCGTATTTATTTGTCCGCAGTATTTCATAATGAATTATTGCAAATAATTGTTTTCATTTTTATGGGGTTCTAGATTAAACCCAGTAAAAAGAGGGGTTTTGCATGTAAATAAAGAAGAATTGGGTTTAGGGTTAATTAACCCAGTGGTATATGCTGCTTCATTAAATTTGTACTAAGTGTTAAAGTGGATAAATGAAAAAGATGAGAGATTAGTAATAAAATTGTATAAACATACGTATGATAAATCTGGGTATGGTAAAAAATAGAGCAAGAAAGAAAAAGAGTGTATTGATGAAGAAACTAAATGTTATGAAGAAAAAATATGTTGGTGGAAAATAAACATTGATGAAACAGAAAAAGACAGAAAAGTATGGTATAAGAATGCAATGATAAAACACTGCTATGTAAAACTATTGGAAAATCAAACAGATTTTGTTGTGTCTTTCGGCTTTTCCCGGCTAGGGGTCACCACAGTAGAACTCCGGTCCGCTAATGATTGGCAGTTGATTTTTATGTGCTGAGTTGCCGGCCCTAACACACAACCTTCAAAGAAGGTACACCCATTCAAGCATGTCTCCACAGAAGACGCTCTATCTGAGAATCGAATGGGACAACGTCTTGCTGTGAGGCGACAATGCTACCGCAGCACCACCACCGCAAATGATGTAATCAGAAAGTATTTTTTTATGCACCAAACTTGCAATAAGAGCCACACAAAACCAAGTAAAATGAAAAAGTAGAATCCGGTCTGGCAGCAAAAGAAAACCTTTTAATTAAAATAATCCAAAGTACAATAAATAAAAAGCAATAATCCAGGTAAACATTTTCATTTGTTACACTGACAAACTTCTTCTGACAATAAGAAACATTACTTCCTTCTGTTAAAACCATTTGAAATTCCCTCCTTTTAATACTATTGGTCTATTTTGCAAAAATCATGATGTCAGCAAATTGACAGCAAATTCACCCCCCCCACCTTAGACACACAAGGCAGAAGCATATCTAAAAGGTGTAGTCATATAAATAAGCTGAAGATACCTCAAATAATTGCATTATAAGACCATTGTAAAACCTTAAAAGTATAATAAACAACCCAAATACTGAGAGTATGTGTAATACCTACATAAATAATTATAAATGTAAAATAAAATAATGAAAAATTATGACCACAATATGCTAAATGCATGCATAGTTTGGCAGTGTATAAATGTATATGTTTTATGTATGAAATACAAGTATAATGAATGATAAAAGTATAATACTACTAATAATAGAAAATGTAATAGTAAATATAACAAGGTATAATAGCCATTATGAATATTGATGATGGAAAAATAAATAGAATAAATTATCTCTCCAAAGATAAACTTATTGTCAGAAGAAGTTTGTCAGTGTGACAAACTAAAGCACTTACCTGGATTATTGCTTTTTATTTATTGTACTTTGGATTATTTTAATTAAAAGGTTTTCTTTTGCTGCCATACCGGATTCTACTTTTTCATTTTACTTATTTTTTTATGGAGGCTGATAACAGATAAATTGCCAATAAAAGGAGATATGCCATATAAAAAGAAATGTGATAAAATATGTTTATATTGCCAAGAAGAAGAAACTACAGAACATGTGTTTTTGAAATGTAAATGAGAAAAAAGTTATGGGAAAAACTATGCAAAGATTTTTTTGAAGATATAAAAGAAGTGGATAAAATGAACATGGAAATGATTAAATATGGATATTATAAGAATAGAAGTAAAGAATATGTTAAAAGAATATATAAAAAGATATTTCATATTATATGGGTTATATGGAATGAAGGAATAAATGGAATTATGTTTTATGGTAAATAAGTTTTAGCAATAATATTAAGTAAAATCAGATGGTGGTTATGGAAAAAGGAGTGGGGGTTTAATAGGGATGAAACTTTAATATGATTGTAAAGGAAATTTTGAATATGTGCAAACAGAATTTTATATCTATATATTTGTACATTTGTAAATATTTGTAAATGTGTAAATATTTTATAAATAAGAGTTATTTGTATATATAAACAAAGGACCCTTACTCTTTTTTGATAGGTACTATGGAATATTTTATAGCCACTTGAACTAACATCATGTCAAGCAGATGGGGCTTCAGTTTGATGTCTTATCCAAAGGACACTCAGGAGTGCTACACCCACCTTATGCTGCACTCTAGTGTCAGAATTTAATCTGCCTGGAGTGGCAATAGAACCCACATCATTCTGCACCAAATGTCACTGTGCCACCTCTTGTGCCACTGAAAGAAAGAAAAAAATAAAAACTAGAGAAAGACAGAAGAAATAAAGAAAGAAAAAACAATCAATACATAAATGAATAAATAAAATAAACAAATCAGTGAGCATCAATTGAAAATGTCATCAGTGTTAGTGAGGATTTTTCATACCCTGGATGGAATTTATGCAAGCAAGCATAATTTGCAGTTAGGCCTAAGAAGGAGTAATTATGCAGTTAGTTTGAGGTTGGTAAAGCAAGAGAGTAGGAGAACATTAGAAGTGTGGGAGATCAAGGTAGGAGTAGCAATGGCATTCAAAAGGACTGTTTATTATTACTATTTGTTTAGTCTATTTAAGAAGATGCATGTTTAATATTATATGGAGTTGAGCTCCAGAAGGCTGGTGCAAGTTTCTGTATTCATTTTCTTTATCTGACTGTAAGACAAGGAACTCTTTGTAAGATGTGGCCATTAATATTTCTTATCATAAATGTGTTGAAACTGCTTTTCATTGTGCACAGTTTAGATTCCTACAACACACTCATTATCTTCAGCAAACTGGAATGTAATGGCAGAAGATATATAATCATGCACCTAAAAAGAGTTCTTAGTTAATGTTGCCTTGCTTGTAGTCCTCACTGCTGTCAGCATGGGTAGAAAAGAACAAATTACACTACAGGGCCATATGTGTTAATGATGTGCCTCTGTAGGAAGATGTGGACAATTACTGAGAGGCTAAAGCCTTTAGATACAGGAAACAAATTCACACATCTAACTTAAAAGCTTGCTGTGGCAGTGTTCCTTAAGATTCCTTAGCAGAAGTCTTGCTACTGTGAACATGTAATTCTTTTCAAGAATGTTTACAGTTTTACAACTACACTGCTTTTTGAGTCTTCGCTTTGCACTAGGTACCTGCAGTTATTAAAACAGTATGTTCAGTCACAGGCAGAGTTCATTGTTAGAGCCTCATGCGTGTCTGTAACAAATTGTCCTTCAATGTCATTTTTTTTCTATCATAGCTCATATGTTAGGTTGAGTGTTAGTGTACTGCAAGTTTCTAATACATTAGTATGATAGTCTCTGGTGCCCCAAGACATACAGCTCAACAATTTAATGTAATAATTATACACAGAGCCAAAACAAATGTGGGACAAAGGCCAATCCAGGACCAATTTTAAATATTGCTCTGATACTTTAGAAAGTTGTTAGAATAACCAATTTTATATTAGCATGCATTTTCATAAAGAAATGAATGAAGTCTAAAACTCATTATTATGTGGCTTCAGTCCTCAATAATGTGCCAAGAAAACCCCAATTTTATGAGGAATAGACCAAAAATATAAAACAAATATCTGGACATTCTGCTAAATTATGGACTGTTGAGAGGTATAATCCAATAAAGATTATGTATCTACTCTTTGTTAGCCAATGTGCAATTCATCCATATCTAGTCTATATGTTTATTAACCCTAGAATGTCCTCACTGAGTATCATTTACCATTTTCTGTAAGATTGTATTTGTTGTATTTAATGAGTTTCTAATGTGAGAGCTATGACCAGGATTAGCCAGAGAAAAGTAAAAACTCACTTTAAAGATGAAATATATCCTCAGTTGTTAAAACTAAGTTAAAGTCTATGTAAAGACCAAAATGAGACAATATAAACCTTGTAGATAAGTGCTTTCATCTTCCTTTTAGAAAACTTCTTCAGATAAATGAATTCAAAACATACTTGGTATATAGCCAACCAGATATAAGAAACCAGTCACATTATAGACAAGCCTCTCAAGCTGGTTTCTAAAGTAAAAAAAAACATACTGACAAACAACAAACACTGTACAATATATGGGAAGGGGTAGGCAATTATTTAAACAATAATCATGAACACTCTAACCTTCATCTTTCCAGTGTTTTAAGTTTCAATAATCAGGCAATTTAAATTTGTTCATTCAAACCAGGTGAAATAGTTGCATCAAGTCTCACCTGCCACTCCAGTTCCATTTTTTCTAAATACAAAGCTAATGATCAATTTCTTACATGCAGCCCAATATTGTCAATGACAAGAAAAATGGAAAGAATGATCAGGGAAATCCACAATGTGCCTAGTCAAGGCACTATTATGTTTCCATTTCATTATATCACATATATGTTTGCAAATCCCGTCCCAAAGTCATCTCTCCATTTTTATGATATAGAAACTGGGCAGGTAGAACATACAGAGCAGGTCATTTTACTGGAGTTACAATCAAAGGACCCTTTTAATATAAGTGGAATTCCATTCACTTTGACTTAATTTCCTACAAGGATGAAATTGCAATAAGGGCAACTACCACATTTTTCATCCCATCCTTTGGATTCATACTCTTAATTTTTTTCTTGAACAAGTGCTTAAAATGATTACCTCTTCTAAAAATCACCTTAGGTGCTACTCCAATTCATTCCCAGATGTCATTACCATGTGTAAAAATGGGCCAGTTCTTTTTCAAGATGTCCAAGAATGGGTAGCTATTATCGAAAAATGTTGTTATAAATAAACTTGAGTGGTCAATGTTTGAATCATTCTTCATCACTTGTATGTTCTTAGATAATACAGCTGTGTCTTGTTGACTACAATTATTTAAAATGGGAACTTAGTATTTCCTTTCCAATTTATTCAAAATCTCCATCATTATTTCATTCAGGAAGGAAATGACTAACCATGTTTTAGGAACATACTTCTGAGAAGTAAACATTCATCTCAAAAATAATTTTCATTGTTAACCACATGGGCAGCCTGTACAAATTCTTTGTTTACAACTGCCTTTTCTTGACCTTGTTGGTGGACACTGAAAAATGGAGAAAACTGTTTGAATATGTATCCTTCTGATAGATCTTAGAAATTAAACAATGGTTGTTGTTATCTTTCATAAGTAACACATCTAAATATGAAATACTGATATTATGAACTTGTGATGTGAATTGCAAAAAGGAGGTAGTGTTATTTAAATATATCATAAAATGACTGATTTGTTCCTTCTCACCTTCCCACAGGATGAAAATATCATCCAGGTACCTGGTATAAAATTTGCAATTCTCAAAAACTATGGAACCAAATAGAAGTGTTTTCTCCCATTGGATCATCACTACATTTGCAAACAAACCCCCACAAGTTGAGCCCATGGCCACCCCTTTAACTTATAAAAATATGTCATTACGAAAGGAGATGAAGTTGTTTTTTAACACCAATTCCAATAAATGTTTGTATAGGTTGATGTCATCCTGCCCAACCTTATTATCCAACAGGTGTTCACAAAACCATTCAATCCCTACTTGTTGTGGGATTGAAGATTACAGATCTTTTTACATCAATCATGATAGAAATCAAGGATTCATTGTAAGGAATTTCACCAATTTTTCATAAAAACTCCAATGAATCACAATAGACATAGGGGTCATTTTGAATGAATGTCTTCAGTTTGTGTCCAAATAATTTGCAATAGGTGGAGTAATTGAACCTCTCACATCAAGTATAAGTTGGAAAGGTGTTTGCTGGATACTTTTGTGTAGTTTAGGTACCCCAAAGATGGTAAGTGTGATTGGTTTAAATAATTGTAATCTTTGATGGATACCTGTCCATCAATAAGCAGGTCTTTTAGATTACGACAGATATTATTGTAAGCTATATTCAATTCATTTATAGATACTCTCTTATAGGTATCATCTAGCAGACTTTCCTTCATCTTTTTAAAATAATCTATTTTCTCCAGCAGTATGAGGCCACCTCTTTTATCAGACATGATTATCCTATTTTGCAAATCATATAATTTCCTTTTTTTATATGGTGTTAAATTATCTTTTTTGTTCATAAAAGGGGTTGTCCTTTTATTTCTTTGATCACATCTCTTATATCTGCTTTCTAAATTTTCTCATAGCATTGTTTGATGGGATGAATTGGTGGATTAAAAATGCTTGAAATATGCAAAGCTGCCATAGCTGATCCAACATTCTGAAATAATAAATTAAAATTCAGCTTTCTTGTGTATAATTTAAAATCCAAAAGTGCAGTTGCCAAATCTGCTCATCTGTTAGGGACAAAAGTCAGACATTTCAAGAACAAATTGCAACTGTAAACATCCAGGTTATATCTAGAATAACTGTACACCAAAAAGTCTCCAGTCAAATTCTTTATTATTGTGTATGGGGACAACCTAAAACCTGCATTTGCTTCATTCTTATTCATAAAAATATTAATCTGAGTTGCAAATTCCAGATCCACACTGCATACATCCTCTCCCTGTTCTGTTCTTGCTGGCTTCCTGCTCTGCCCCTCCAATAAGTTCGTCCATATGTTGGAAGTATTCCCTTGTCAATCATTCAGTTTCTCTGATCTCCTGAGTGTGGCAAGCTCTTCATACTCTAAAAAAAGTGTCATCATCTAGTTGCCCAGATTGCACCTAATTGGTGGAATTTTGTGGTTCAACTTGCTTTATAAACCAATCTTGAGAGGGAGGGGTAGAGGGTATGCTTAATTATTAGCATAATCCCTCCTATCTCGGACAAGGTTTTTTTTTATTTTCCGATTTTTAATTATATTAACTTCTTCGTCAAAGCTCAAAAAATGTGGATGTAGTCAGACTTAAAAGATTCATATTGCATATCCTGTGTGATGTTCATACCCAACTTCAATGTTAACGTTATACGTTTATCAATTTGCGCCTGATTATGTTTGACTAAAAGTTCCATATTTTTACATCCATGTCAGTTAAACATAGATATGAGATCAGAATATAACTTTGAATTGGCCACCAAACCTGTTGGAAAATGCCACATTCTCAGTCCTTTGGGAAGAAGGATCCCTTTTATGCATTCAATAAAACAGGATTTATCCATTTGCAGCTTTTTTATTTTCAACACGTAATGGTCAACTTCTGACAGTTTTTCATTCAGGTTGGAAGTAGTTGGAATGGTTGATTCATTCAAACTAATATTATTATTTAACTATTCATCCAATTTAGGGATATTATCAAATATATTCATATTGTTTAATATATACAAATTAGTATTACCAGATCCCGATGCCAAATTATTCAGTCTTCTGAAAAGATCCAGTCTGGCAACAGCATGTTGTAAAACAGGAGAAAGCTCAAGTCTATTAGTACCATTAAGTACTTGTGACTGTTGCAAAGTAATCATGTTATCCACATGCTGACTTAGCTGTTGAATTAAAAGGGTTAGGTTTCCAATAGTCGGATTAAGTTCAACAAATTGTGTTTCTTGAAGGGATACATGTGTAACATCCCTGGTTTGTGTTCCTATAGCCATATAACAGCTTAGACAAACCAAATCAACACCAAAAGCAATGTAAAAGCTATGACCAGGAACAGCCAGGAAAAGTAAAAACTCACTTTAATAAAGAAATATATTCTCAATTGTTAAAACCAAGTAAAAGTCAACATAAAGACCAAAACAAGACACTGCAAACACTACAGATAAGTGCTTTCATCTCCCGTATTGAAAAAAAATGGAAATGGAGTGGCAATTGATAATTAATGCAGCTATTTTACCTAGTTTGAATTAACACATTTCAATTGCCTGCCTATTGAAACTTAAAGTATTCAAAAGATGAATGTTTAGGTGTCCATGATTGATGTTTAAATACTTGCCTCCCATTCCCATATAATGTATAGAATTTGTTGCATGTGGATACGTTTCTTTAACTTTTGATTCCAGCTCGGAGATTCACCTATCATGTGACTGGTTTCTTATACCTGGTTGGCTATATACTGAGTATGAGTTTTTAATTAATTTATCTGAAGAAGTTTCCAAAAGGAAGATGAAAGCACTTATCTACAGTGTTTACAGTGTATTGTTTTGGTTTTTACATAAATATTTACTTGATTTTAACAACTGAGGATATATTTCATTATTAAAGTGAATTTTTTACTTTTCCCTGGCTGTTCCTGGTCATAGCTTTTATGTTGTTTTTGCCATTCTGTTGGAGTTTTTGATTGAGTTTCTAATGTGAGCCTTATCACAACAAAATCCGTAGAATCCACAACAGGTATCACCAAAAGCAAAAGCTCACGACCGGAGAAATCACCAGGACCTGGATACTGTTGATTTAATATGACAAATCTTTTATTTCACGAATAACATCCACGAATAACATCCACAGTAAAACACTGATATGCAAACAACAATATGTAATTCTTTAAATGATTTACTAATTGCTTAATTGCCTATAGTATATAATGCTGTTCATTTTTTTAGCTGTTCTATACTTCTTGAAGGCATTTTGAGCTAAGGTGCTAGGGTTTTATGTTTGCTGCATTTATATAAAACATTTGGATTTGAAGCCTGTTTATGGCTATTCTACGTGGCTTTCTTTGTTCGTTCATAGGTTCATAGATTATTACAAGGCTAACTGCCCTTGTGGGCCATTTTTAAGCCTAGCCCATTACCATGTGTGAGAATCAAACCCTGTACCTTGTGTCTGTAAGATAATCACTTTGACTATTATGCCAACCTCTCACCCTGTGTATTATGATAAAATCATATATTAAAATCTCAGGTCTAGCTGGACCTAGACTGTGCCATGATTCATGGACTGGGGGCCCATAAATGGAAGGATGATTTTTTCACAGTTTTAAAAAAATACTGCTGAGTCATCTTCATACACGCTATTTGTATAATTTATTTGTTTGTTAACCTCTAAGTTAATAGATCCTTCATGGTCTAGTTTTATCTATTACCTGCAGCACAAGGTCAATGTTAAATCCAATATTTGACAGTTAAGAGTTTTCCATTAACCCACTTTTAGAGAGGTGGGAAGAAACAGGAATGACCAGGTAAAACCTAAATAGATACAGGTACAATTTAAGAAAAACTCCCACAGAGGGTAATAAACTGAGTGTATAACTGGAACATTGTAGCACAAAACTCTGAACGACTATGCTGACATAACCAAAATTACCAGACTAGGAGAGTTCTGCAGATTTGTTTGTAGTAAAATGTCCAGCAACCAAATAAACTTTAAATAGTTCAACACCATTGTATGTAATCATCAAAAGATTAGTTGCATCATATGTAGGTCAGACTTGTCAAATATATGAAGGTAGTGGTGAAACTACAGTCAGAACTACTTCTAATGACAAACCCATCTCCTTCACATTCTGTTGCCATTCAAGCAATATGGACAATGTAGGTGATAAGGCTCACATTAAATCTTTTATTTCATGAATAACATCCACGAATAACATCCACAGTAAAACACTGATATGCAAACAACCATATAGTCAAGCGCTTTCGCCCGGGCTCTCCCAGGCTTTATCAAGACAAGAATTTAATGAATCTGCTTACATTTTATACCTATGCCTTCCCAATAATCCAATTATGTTATCTAAATAAATTAATTAGTTAATAAATAGCTCTTAATATTTAAAAAATTAACAAATTCTGTAGTGCTTAAAGCTATATATTCAGAAGCATTTTAAGGGTCCTAAATAAACAAATTAATTTATAACATACCTAAAATCTTTAAAAAAAGTTTTTGAAATACACTTTCTAAATAAATTAAATAAATAAATGTGTACATATAAATATTATTATACCTTTGAGTCATTAATCAATTATTCATACAAAAAATATATGAATTATATAAATTAATAAATTAATTAAATATTCCCATATATATATTTATAAATACATATTATATTGAGTGTTGAGTGTTAAAAACTATATGCTTATATAAATAAGTTAGCAAAAATTTTTTGGCAAAAATTTTTAAAAAAGCTAATAAAAAATCTTTTGTTTGGTCATATTCAAGTACTGTGCTAAAATGAATTTTTACATTCTATTGTTCCTGCTAAATGTTAGAAATAGACTATACATCATATTAAATACAGTTGATAGATACTTAAAAAATCCTTCCATTAAATACCTATTTCAAATAATAAATAAATCATATGTTGCCATTTTGTTACTACTGCAAACTTAAAAACAAAAATAGTTAAAGTTAAAAAATTATTACTTTACTTATAAATTAACAGTTTAATTACAATTTGGCCCTACGTAGTTTGAGGGCACTGTTGATACTGATGGCATCATTGAGCCCTGGTGACCTTGTGGCATTTAATTTTATTTGCCATAACAATTCTTTATACTCCAGCGATGCTTCCCAATCTCCCCCTCTTACACTGTTAAATACTTGCTCCAGAACAAAGAATTTTAAGCACATCTTACTGCAAGCTAATGAGTGCTTGTAAAAAGCATTTGATTCTTTTTTGCTCTTAACTTCATAGATGTGCTCATATACCCTTCTTTTCAGAGTTCTTTCAGTTTTTCCAACGTAAAAACATAAACAATATTGGCAGAATCCTAAATAAACCACACCTTTCGAGTTGCAATTAAAATGGCCTGATGGAAATAAGTTTATATTCCCAGATTTAAGATATATGCCTTTGTTATTTAACATAAAGCAACATTGGTTACAAGAATTACATTTATAAGTTCCTCTAGCAAGTTGGTTCCTATTATTGCTTGATAGTGTGTCCCTTTCTAACAATTCTTTTAAATTACGGTCCCTTCTTCTAACAAATTGTGGTCTATTGGGAATACTTTTTTTAAAGATTTTAGGTATGTTATAAATTAATTTGTTTATTTAGGACCCTTAAAATGCTTCTGAATATATAGCTTTAAGCACTACAGAATTTCTTAATTTTTTAAATATTAAGAGCTATTTATTAACTAATTAATTTATTTAGATAACATAATTGGATTATTGGGAAGGCATAGGTATAAAATGTAAGCAGATTCATTAAATTCTTGTCTTGATAAAGCCTGGGAGAGCCCGGGTGAAAGCGCTTGACTATATGGTTGTTTGCATATCAGTGTTTTACTGTGGATGTTATTCGTGGATGTTATTCGTGAAATAAAAGATTTGTCATATTAAATCAACAGTATCCAGGTCCTGGTGATTTCTCCGGTCGTGAGCTTTTGCTTTTTGGTGATACCTGTTGTGGATTCAACGGATTTTGTTGTGCTTGTTTGAATAGCATGGCCGAGAATCCAGGAACTGTTGATTTCAACATCACGCCTGCAGTTTTAATGAATGATGACGATGATGAACATCCAGATGACGCGCCCGTAACCCGAGGAGAGTTCAAACAAGTTGTTTGTCTGCTTTCACAACTGAGCGGACTGTTACTTAATGAAAGCAGTAACGTAAGGACAGGTTTGCCGCCCAACCAACAAAACTCAAAAGATTGTAGTGAACCTGTAGTGAAACGGAAGAGAAATGCTGTATTAGAAGCCACGGAGGATCTCCGTGAATCATGCCAATCATTTCAGGAGCAACAAACTAAGGGTCCAACGCCAGCGCCAATACAAGGAGCTACATTCAAGGATTTTAACATTAAAAAATGGATTAGCAAACATTTTAAGTTTGCCGAAGGTACTGTTCATCTTAATAAACATTACAATGCTAATAATGAGCAGCTAGAGCAATTGGTTTCAGAATTTAACAGCAAGTTGTACTCGTTCAAATCAGTCCAGCTTGAAATTGAGTACTTATCTGAGTGTATTAGGGTGCAGCGCATACCAAAAGGGTTGCGCTTTAATAAATTACCTAATAATGCAGTCCCAGGAACAATAGAATGTAAAAATTCATTTTAGCACAGTACTTGAATATGACCAAACAAAAGATTTTTTATTAGCTTTTTTAAATATTTTTGCCAAAAAATTTTTGCTAACTTATTTATATAAGCATATAGTTTTTAACACTCAACACTCAATATAATATGTATTGATAAATATATATATATGGGAATATTTAATTAATTTATTAATTTATATAATTCATATATTTTTTGTATGAATAATTGATTAATGACTCAAAGGTATAATAATATTTATATGTACACATTTATTTATTTATTTAATTTATATAGAAAGTGTATTTCAAAAACGTTTTTTAAAGATTTTAGGCATGTTATAAATTAATTTGTTTATTTAGGACCCTTAAAATGCTTCTGAATATATAGCTTTAAGCACTACAGAATTTGTTAATTTTTTAAATATTAAGAGCTATTTATTAACTAATTAATTTATTTAGATAACATAATTGGATTATTGGGAAGGCATAGGTATAAAATGTAAGCAGATTCATTAAATTCTTGTCTTGATAAAGCCTGGGAGAGCCCGGGTGAAAGCGCTTGACTATATGGTTGTTTGCATATCAGTGTTTTACTGTGGATGTTATTCGTGGATGTTATTCGTGAAATAAAAGATTTAATGTGAGCCTTATCACCTACATCGTCCATATTGCTTGAATGGCAACAGAATGTGAAGGAGATGGGTTTGTCATTAGAAGTAGTTCTGACTGTAGTTTCACCACTACCTTCATATATTTGACAAGTCTGACCTACATATGATGCAACTAATCTTTTGATGATTACATACAATGGTATTGAACTATTTAAAGTTTATTTGGTTGCTGGACATTTTACTACAAACAAATCTGCAGAACTCTCCTAGTCTGGTAATTTTGGTTATGTCAGCATAGTCGTTCAGAGTTTTGTGCTACAATGTTCCAGTTATACGCTCAGTTTATTACCCTCTGTGGGAGTTTTTCTTAAATTGTACCTGTATCTATTTAGGTTTTACCTGGTCATTCCTGTTTCTTCCCACCTCTCTAAAAGTGGGTTAATGGAAAACTCTTAACTGTCACATATTGGATTTAACATTGACCTTGTGCTGCAGGTAATAGATAAAACTAGACCATGAAGGATCTATTAACTTAGAGGTTAACAAACAAATAAATTATACAAATAGCGTGTATGAAGATGACTCAGCAGTATTTTTTTAAAACTGTGAAAAATCATCCTTCCATTTATGGGCCCCCAGTCCATGAATCATGGCACAGTCTAGGTCCAGCTAGACCTGAGATTTTAATATATGATTTTATCATAATACACAGGGTGAGAGGTTGGCATAATAGTCAAAGTGATTATCTTACAGACACAAGGTACAGGGTTTGATTCTCACACATGGTAATGGGCTAGGCTTAAAAATGGCCCACAAGGGCAGTTAGCCTTGTAATAATCTATGAACCTATGAACGAACAAAGAAAGCCACGTAGAATAGCCATAAACAGGCTTCAAATCCAAATGTTTTATATAAATGCAGCAAACATAAAACCCTAGCACCTTAGCTCAAAATGCCTTCAAGAAGTATAGAACAGCTAAAAAAATGAACAGCATTATATACTATAGGCAATTAAGCAATTAGTAAATCATTTAAAGAATTACATAACTACATAGGTAGATAAAACAATTAAATAACATTCCTCCAGTTACATTCTGTGGTAAGACCTGAGGGAATTAAAGGGTCATACTTTAAAATATAAACAGACTCTTTAAAGGGAATATGACAAGTCTATAGTGGAGAAGGCTCTGTCTAGACTGATGGGTTGAGCAGGAAATTAAATTGTTAGTGAATCTGATGTTCATGTTCATCCAAAGAAACAGGACAATAATATGCTCACAATATGCACTTACAATGACAGAAGAAAGTTTACTTTGTTTCTATTTATACAGTGTTCAATGAAAATATAGTGATCTTGTTAAATATTATTGGTGTTTTTTGTTGCAGTTGAGTGATTTTTCTATAACCTTGTGTCATTGTCCCCTTATCATACAAGTGAAGTAGGAGGTTAAAAGACATATCAGTACACAGTAATTTCCAGCAGTTCTTTTTGTAGTAACCCTTCTGATTTGGGCACTTCTTGTGATGGCTGCTCTAGTTGGCCATATATTCAAAATTGTTTTTCTAAGATTAATGGGGTGTTTTTTTTTACCTAATGCAAGGTATACTTGTAACACAGAAGGTGTTGTTATACTATATATGTTTAAGTGTCTATGATTTGTATTATGTGGGTAAAAGTAAGAGGACTTTTAAACTTAGGTTACAAGAACATGTTAGGGACATCAGAAAGTTAAAATATGAAAGCCCTATTTCATTGCATTTTAAGTTATATCATCGGGTGACCTCTCAGGTTTAAAGGGCACTATTCTTGAATAAGTATGCTTAAAGCACTGTGATGTTGTGACATTTAAACATAGACTGTTATATAAAGAGTCTATTTATATTTAAATTATGGCATATTAATTCCATTAAGTCAACACAAAATAAACCTGGAGACATTTTGAGCCGAGACATTAGGATTTTATGTTTCCTGCATTTGTAGATCTGTGATTTTGGCATCCAGGAAATCATTTTGGGATGGAATATCAAAATAGCTGTAGACATTTCATGAGGCAGTGACAATATTATATATATATTCTGCAAAAATGTGGCTGACAACTACAGCCATGTGGCAAATTTATGAACCTGTATTTAATATGATGACTGGTTTACTCTTTACAGTGCAGATGTTAAACATTCTAGGCTCACATTTTCAGCATGTCATCTGTAAGATTTCTGCCCATGACCATGGAGCTGTGTTTTGGTAGTTCACTCATAACAGAAGATGGACACTCAGAGCTATAATCATCCCAGAAGCTATGGTATGGCCATAATTTGAAGGGCAGAACTGTAAGGTGACTATCCTGTAATATAAGCCAAGAACAGTTGGCAGTGGTCAAACTTACATGTCTGCATTACATTTTTACCCAGATTTTCAACATGCATGTAGAGTGATCCACCATGAATATTGGCATTCTCATTTCATCTACCTATGTAGTCCCATAAGTGATTTTGCACATTCTTTACTGCATTGTTGTTTCTGATAAATCTGATGTTACATGGCAAGAGTCCATCAGACACTTACAATGACTGAAAATCAGACAGAATTCTTTACACGATATATATTTTCCTTTTTGCCTATATGTTTTCTATTCTGATGCTTGCCAACCAATGAGCTTCTGCCCTAGCTACCCTTTTGTTCCCTGCTGCAGTAGAAGCTCCACTGCCCATTCATTCTATTGGAGGGCAACAGCAACTGGTATGTATTCATTCCCTGATCAGGCAAGAGGTAGCCAGAGCATAGCTGTCATATAGGCAGCCATGACGGGAGTTTGCAGAATGGTCCTAACTACTATCCCTGGTGGTAGCATGAGCACCTAGGCTACCATAGGTACTACCTATGCACTTTTTACAGCTGCAGACATGCTCCTACACACACTGCCCACAAAAGCTATTATTACCAGCTTGGATTGTTGTCACATCCATGCCTATCCCAGCCTATACAATGCTTTGGGTATGGCATATTCTACCTCTCAACTTTCCAGATTTTCAAAGAATGTTCAGATTTGTGCCTCATATTTTGGCTCATTCCTTATGAAATCTGTGCTTTTCTGGTAAATCACTGAAGGCT
This sequence comes from Protopterus annectens, assembly GCF_019279795.1. Taxonomy (NCBI): domain Eukaryota; kingdom Metazoa; phylum Chordata; order Ceratodontiformes; family Protopteridae; genus Protopterus; species Protopterus annectens. Next base: position 1,282,941,392 of record NC_056733.1, read on the forward strand.
GAAGCCATTAAATAATAACATACATTTCAGTGTCTGGTATCATATCCTTCAGAAAATATATGCTAACATAAATCCTGTTGTTCTTGCAACTTTCTAAATTTATAAGAGCAATATGTAAATCTGTCCATATTATTTTAAACTTAGTCCACATTTCTTAAGGTAAGAGTTTGAGCGGACAAATCTTAAAGGCCTGAAGCCACAGAATCACCCCCCCCCCCATGTGGGTGCATTTGTAAAAGCTATGCTTTTCCATCCTCCCTGGTTCTAAGTGTCCAAGCTGCTAATCAAACAGATCCATTGCCAAGACTTCATCCTACTGCACATCGGAGCCTGTGTCATCATAGTCATTTTCTAATATCATTCTAAAGGCAACTCTATGCTACAAAAATTACATCTATTTGCCAAGTATTTCTAATTCACATGCCAGGATATATGTAATTAACTGACAGAAAAAAAGTCTACAAATCCGAGATCATCATAAATTGTCTGAATCTTATAACTACAACTTATTACCAGGATAGACTGCAGTCAGCAGCAAAACTAACATGTTTGTTAAACAATTTTTGAGTCATAATTTTATTGCAAGCATATTATTGCAGTCAGTTGTTTGAAATATATATTGCTAAATGCTTATGAATCCTTATTCAGAAATGTTCAATTAATGTTCTAGACAAAACTTCAGAAATTAGACTTTACTTTAGTGGTAGAAACATTCATCTCTCCTCCCAAATCCATAATTCTAGGCTAAATATTCCTGGTGATTTACTTTCCTGGACAGACTTCATGGGTAACAGAAGATGCAACTTTATATACTATATTCAGAATTTATTGGCACTTTCTGATTTCATGACCCCAGTTCTCATCTAATTGTTGCAATAATTTCCAAAGACATTTCTTGCCTCAGATCTAACAGAGAAAAAAATCGCTACCATTGTGTATTGAAGTGAAAGACATTGATATCTCAGTGCAATAGCTAGCTTGTCTGGCACCCTAGGCAGTTCACCTTTGCCCCTCTCTACTCACAATATGGGTATATCTCTTCCAGTCTTTTTATAGCTTACTCATTCCTGTAGATTTCAGTATTGTCTGGGTGCTACAAGAAGCCGTCCAGATTACAAATGATTTTGTTGTCAGCTACATCACCTGCAGTCACAAGACTCATTCAATATTCTCTAACTGTATTCTTGCAGTACTGAAAATAAACTTTATATTAGCCTCTATCACAATCACAGCTGTGTTAAATAAATAATCCGAGTCATTTTTTACCAAAATTATATAATGGACTACTCTTAGAAAAAAAAATTCCAAGACCATCTACAATACAATTCCATATACATGTTCTTTTTTCTCTTGTGAGTAGGAACTTAAATCAGCTACAGATGCACTTAAAACATGCTTGTGTTAATGTTGTTTTAATTTATTCTTTAAGTATCTTTATAGAGGCCTACAAAAGGAATACTTATTCTCAGAGCATAGCCTAAAATAGACATTTCTGGAAGGAAGTGTACAGAACATTGAGGAAAAGAAATCAGTGGCACTTCTGAAATCAGGAACAGATGATAAGAATGCAGTTTCATCTTGTGTGACTCGGTGTGACATTTCCATCCTTGCTTTTGCTTATCATGTCTAAGTAACAAAATAGTTGTGATTTTTTATTATGAGCCTGTTAAGGTCTGTCTATTTTTCTGCACATAACATTTACCCATAGCAACCCTTAGGCTTTTTTCAGTTATTTTAGTCTCTTTGCTTAATTGACTCACAAATCCCCAAATGCCTGCATTTGTATGTCTCTAAATGTTATCATGCTATTATATTGCATTGTTTTATGAGAGGATTCCAAGTGAATTTTTGCATTTATAGCTGTCATCTCTTTTTCACGGACATGGACCATGTCAAGTACTGCTAACATGCTGGTAAGAAACTGAACATTTTTATTTTTTGTTTTAATGAATTGCTAGCAGCTAATATACCGTTTCCTTGATTCTGAGTTTTTTCACTCATTATCAGAGTTACCGAGTTGCGAAAATAGACATATAACATAATATATAATATGATACTAGCAGAAAGTTACAGACATGCATGTAGAAGACCAGTTGGATGGTTTGCCAAAGTATGCGTCACTGAAGATGTTTGTTTGTGTGTGTGTGTGTGTGTGTGTGTGTGTGTGTGTGTGTGTGTGTGTGTGTGTGTGTGTGTGTGTGTGTCTGCATGTATGTGTTTGACTCGCTGATTCTACCAGTACTCTACTCGCTGATTCTACCAGTACTCTAAGACCATTACAAATTGCCTATATCCCCCTGAAAGACCTTCAACATGATTACATGGAGAAGAAGGGTACAGCAGTCATTACTTCAGTTAGGGAAATATGAGGACCTCTATCAGATACAGAAAAAAAGAAGAAGATATATATGTAAATAAATTCTGGTCAATAAACTGCCTGCTTTATTGCAGAAATATTATATTTTATCAATGTTACTTAAATAAGCATTCTGTACCATGTTAGAACATTACTTAAAGAACCATCTTATCAAACAGTGCCCATGGCAGTTCTGTTACTTTCACTTTGTGAATTCTATATATTCTGTTAAAGATAAAAAAAACAATCTACAGGACTTATTCAGCAAATATTTATTTAATTAAAACCTTCCAAAATCATAATAAAAAATAAAAAAAATAGGCAGTATACCATATATAAATGAAAAGGGTGACTGTTTATTGGGCAGTGTTAACTACCAGAATGCATCAAGCTTGATTTTAAAATCTGAATCTTAAAAACAACTCCATCCTGGTATTTCTGTTATGACCAGTACAAAATAATCAGTATGATATACAAGCTCATTCTATAACCTTGGACTGGTTGTCAGCTACATTTACCTAGAGAGACAAAGCTGTTAAAAGGCTCAGAAAACCTAAGTTCATTAGCTGCTCAGTCATCTGGTACAGCTGGCATAGGGAAAATAAGCTTAGCTATCCTGGGGGCAGGGGCAGACTGCAGTGCAATGTAGTGCAATACAGTGCCACAGTTCCTTGAAGGAGGGTTTGTAATGCAAGGTCAGCAAAAAATATTCATTGCATGGTAGACCTCACTGCAGGTGCACAGGAGCATGAACTCACATGGGGAAGACAAAGTAATGCCCAGGGAGATGTATGCTGTGGTGGGGCTATGGCTGAAGCATGCCCTTACTTACAGAATGTTTCCAGAGACATGAATACCCCTCATTGCTGCCTGAGTGATGGTACTATCAGAGATTACTCTTGCCCCCTCACTCACGTGATGGGAAATAAATGCACTGTAGCAGCAGCTTGATGGTCAGCAGATATGGTAACCATAAAAACTATAGAAAAAATTGATGGAGTGTCTTTGGCCTACCTTGCTCTTATGCTCTATCATTAGCTATCTTTCTTGATATTGAGAGCAGCAGTCTGAAATGTCATAATTTTAGAGCAGTATTTTTAAATCCTGTATAAGACCCTATTCATATAGCTACTACTTTTTAATAATAATCCTACTCAGGCATATGGGTTGAAGCCCAACCTGTGGGAGATTTATTTCTTAAGTTCCTATGTGTTCTGTAATTCTTGAGGGTTTGTCTTTTTTTATAGTAGTTTTATAGTTAAATTAATGTGAAAATATGGAAGGTAACAAAACAGTCTACAGATATCCCAAGTACAACTGGCAACTCTAAGTGACTGTCAGTGATAATTTGGTGGTGGAGAATGTGCTGTAAAGGTGTTGAAAGATGTTACACTAGAAATGCAAGGACTTCAAAGCTTGTTGGGGAGAGAACAAGAAACACTCTATTCCACAGTGCAGTAAATATATCACTTATGCATTACAATGAAAAACTACACAGCTGGGAGATATGAATTTTTATAGTATATTTAAACGCTGGAAAAAGATTACATGACAGTAAAAATAGACAACACAAAGAACAGAGGTAGAAGAGACAACATTAGGATTACAAGCATTTATGAAGCAAATAGTGATCAGGAGCTGTGGGACTTTTTCTTATCAGAATAAATAGCTACTTGCAGCTACTTCAACTTTCATGGAATAGGAGATAGACACAGAGAAGGTAAAAAGTGCACATGCAAACTTCACTCATACATAACATGGTGAAGAACTGCTGCTAAAGCATGCATATCTGTCTTGTGAACTTAATGTGAATGAGATGGTGATATAAATGTTCCAAAATTAATTCTAATGGTCTGTTTCAATGGAGATCACAATATGTAGATATTCAAGATGAACTCGAAGAGCGATCAAGTTCTTCAAGATGCACCCAGCCTCCCTGCTGGTGGTGATGAAGGGACAAAGCAGCAATTCCCCACATGAGGCATGATCCTGTACTGTTGATCTGTGGGCTGTGAAAAAAGGAGCCCTTCAGTATGGGTTTAAATGGGGCAGAAGCTATGTAGAGACAGAAGGAAATTCATTTAACTCAGAAGACTATGAAACAGTACAGCAATCTCAAATCCTGGCAAGAGAAGAAAGATACACTGAAAGATGCAGCAGAGGTGTCAAAGAAAGTTAAGACAAGACACAGTTAAGGAAGTCAGGGAAGAGATGGCTGAAGTGTCTTATTCCTATATTGCCTTAGTGGTAGAGGCAATTAGTAACCTGAGAGAAGATGCTGATGGGAAGAACATTGGAGGAATTGGTTGTCAGAGGAGGATATCAGAATCATGAGGATTTTGCACTCCAGAGATGGTAGACTATTCAAAAACTAGTCCCAGTAATGGAGACAACACAGCAGGCAGCTGGTAGCCACCTTTTTGGTGCAAAGATCAGCTTTGTTGACGTGTATTAACCCACCGGATCCGCAGTAGCAAGCCCTGCCCAAACTCTGCCCAACACCCAGGATTCTGCTGACATCACTGAACATTCATGAATAAATATTTTCTTGTGTTTCTTGTCTGTATGAACATTCATTGTGATCAGCAAGCATGTTACAACAAAATAACACGGACTTGATTTATTCAACTTTGATTGGATGAGATTTTTAATTTTTTTTAATTAAATTTTGTAAGAACACAATGTATTTGTCAACAAACAGTCAGTGTGAAGCATAGGAAATAGCTTTTTCTAAAGTATGCCAAATTTTTAGAAAAACACAGGGTATTTACAAAAATAAATAAATAGATTAAAATATTTTTTCAAACAGTTGAAAGCACAGCTTTTGTGCTTTCTGTAACTTACTATCACATTCTAATTATTTGGATTACTTTATGTAATTAGGGAAGCACACATTTTATGTCTTTGTGCTTAACAATATTATGTGACATGCAGAGAGCTTCTGCATGCAGTATAGCATTTACACTACTATTGAAATAAATGAGAATATAGTGAGCACTGCTGCTAGAATACCAACTATTTAAGAGTTCTAGAGTCTGCTCATGCTACTAAATGGTGACCTTTCGGCCACCTAACCTGGACCGAAACACTAAGGATGGAGGCATGTCCATATTCATTAAGGATATCCACACCTTCAGGCTAGTTGCTCAGCATAATGCATCAGAGATTATCCAAGTGCAACTAACTCTGGGCAAGACCACAATCCAAATTGTAGCTTGCTACAGATCCCCCACCATGTCCCAGGATTCCCACTCTTCATTTCTTGATACACTGGAAAATATTAAGGTTCAGCCTAACACATTAATAATGGTCAATTTCAACTACCTCACCATTAACTAGGAAAACTACTCATGTACCAACTCTTTTGCTCAACATTTTCTGGAATTCATAAATTCCAGTGCCTTGGATCAATTTATCCACACCCCCACCTGGGGCAGCAATATCCTAGACCTGGTCTTTACCAACATGGGTGCCCGATGTTCCACACCAGAGGTCAATTCCTCTTTGGTCAGATCCGACCACAAGCTAATCACCCTAGACATCCACATCCCACCCCCACCCCCCCCCATTGGGGAAAACCACCGTAAAAAAATTTCTCCAAAGCTAACTTCACGCTTCTCAAGACAGAAGTGGCAAACTTCACAACACCCATGCAGATGGACAATAGAGGTACGACTGTTGTATCCTACACAAATGCACTTCATAAGCACTTACATGAGTGCATGGATCGTGCTATCTCTAACAGAACCAAGATGCTATCCTCCAAAAAAAGGAAGCCAATCTGGTGGTCCCCTGCCATAAACAAACTCTACAACAGAAGAAAGAAACTGTTGCAAAAAAGAGTAAAATCCCATGATTGGAGGAACTCCCTGGTCAGCCTCGGTAAGAAGCTGAGATCCCTCATAAAATCCTCCAAAATAAAATCCTCCAAAGCTAGTTACGAAAACAAAATCACCACTGATTCTAAACACAGCCACAAAGCATTCTATAGCTATGTCAAGAATCTCAATGGCAACACTCAGATCTGCTCTGAGTTACAGCACAATGGCACTAAATATACAGAACCAACCGATATTGCCAACATCCTGGCAGATAGGTTCAGTGCTAACTTTACCCCCCCACCCCCACCCCCTAAAGGGGCCATCTCTATACCGGAAGAATGCAAAGTTCCAGTAATCATGGCTGCACTGGTAAAAACGACACTCTCCAAAGCCAAGAACACAGCATCCATGGGACCTGACAACATCCCAGGTTGCGCTCTACATGAACTACAGAATGAACTGGCACCCCACCTAAGTACCATGTTCAATCACAGCCTCACCTCAAGTTTTTTGCCCACTGAATGGTGCACAGCAATGGTTATCCCACTCCACAAAGGGGGAGCCACCACGGACCTTGGGAACTACCACCCCATTAACCTGATGAGCCTGGTCTGCAAGGCCATGGAATGTATCATCATGGAACTTATAAACAAAGACATTGGTAATCTTCAAACTCTGGTCCCCTCCCAGTTCAGGTTTGTAAAGGGCAGATCATGTCTCCTAAACCTGATAGACTTCTTTGAAGTAGCCACCAAAGCTGTACAGAAGGGTAAAGTAGTTCACACAGCCTATCTAGATCTCGCCAAGGCTTTCAACACCATCCCCCACTCTGAAATTATAGATAAACTCACTAAACTAGGCATAAATCCCTATGTCACAAGATGGGTTGCCAACTGGCTCACTGACAGAAACCACACTGTGAAAGTAGCAGACTCCAAATCCTACTTCAGACCAGTGACAAGTGGAGTACCACAGGGTTCAGTCCTGGGTCCTCTCCTGTTTGGTATCTACTTCTCTGAAGTACAGGCTAACACAGAAGGTCTTTGACTAATGAAGTTCACAGATGACTGCACACTAGGAGCCATAATCGAAACTCCTAATGATGTGAACATCCTACAAAAGGGCCTCACAGAGGCAGATTCCTGGTTTCAAAGCCATGGTCTCAAGCTCAATGCCGAAAAGTGCATTGTCATCCCCTTTGGTAAAAGCTCTGTAGCCATGAACTACCATATAGGCAGTAGTCTACGTAACACTGAAAGTATTATAAGAGACCTTGGGACACAAGTGGACAGTAGTCTCTCCTTTGATAATCACATCGCCACAGTCGTCAGGAAATCCTTTTACGTGGCACACCTCATCACAAAAGGTTTCTCATCCAGGAACAAGACGTCATTGTTCCCCTCTACTTGTCACTCATTAGACCCATTATAGAGTATAACGCCCCATTTGGTATGTACCTCACAAGACATCTACAACAACTGGAAAGGCCACAGAAATACCTCACAAAGAGGATTACTGGCCTCAAACAGATGCCCTATGCAGATCGTCTCAAAAAACATCAGCTTTACTCCATTGCATATCACCTATTCAGAGGCAATCTCTGCTTAACATACAAAGCTATGTCAAACCCAGAGCTGGTGGACATGCTCCACTTAAAGAAATCCCATTCCCTTCGAGCTACACGCTCTAGGGACCTAAACCTTGTCACCACAATAAACAGAACATGCCGGAGGGATAGATTCCTGTTCCAGAGACTTCCCATACTCTGGAACAAACTACCTGTCTATAGCAAACAAAGCTCCTCATTAGCACTCTTCAACAAAAATCTTGATGATTGGATGGGAAATAGAAAATTCACCCTGGGGATCACTTCTGTGCCTTGGCTCGACAGAGGCACAGGAAAATAATTTTCTTGGGTGGCGAAAGCCAGGGTACCTTTTTGGCTAGGCTTATATAGGCCCTAGTGCCAATAACTTAGTACCTACCTATGAGCCTATAATGGTCAAAGGAGAGGTTGCTGTCAACCTGTGTGCCCAGGTCTCTTACCATGGGTTGGATACTTAAGATGTTGTTAATGTGGTACTTTGCAGGGATATCTCCCTTGATGAAGGGGTGATGCACTTCTTGGTATTTAGCTTGAGCCCGTGACTTTGGCACTGATCGTCAGTTTGTGTAAGACCTTCCTGAAAGGTGACAATGTTACTAGGTGATTCGGTGATCATGCCCAGCTTGCTGACATATTCAAATGTTGTTAGCTGCATGCCTTTTGTTTTGGCCTGTACTTCTGAAAAGTAAATTCCAAATAGGGGCCCTACCACTGAGCCCTGTGGTATTCCATTGATTACTGGTCTGGAGGTGGATGAAGAGTCCCCTATTTTAACTGTGTGTGTTCAATTGCTGAGCCAGTTAGCAACCCACTATATAACTATATAACTATATACTGGTTTACATTCAGTTGGCAAAGTTTATCAAGGATGCCTGAGTGGGAAATAGTGATGAAGGCCTTCACTACATCTAAACAGGCTGTTTGCACAGTTTTGCCCTCATCCAGGGCTTTGCTGACTGTCTCGAAGAAGTCCACCAAGTTCACTAGGCATAATTTCCCCTTTGATCAAACCAAACTGGGATGGGTCTAGTGTTTGGAGGTCACCTATATCCTTGTTGATGAGGTCCATGATGATGCTCTCCATGGCCTTGCATATGAGGCTGGTCAGATTTACTGGTCTGTAATTCCTGGGGTCAGCAGAGGAGCCCCCCATTGTGGAGATGGGATCACAGTGACAGTTTTCCAATCTGCAGGAACATACCTAGTGCTTAGACTATGGTTAAAGAGGGTACACAGAGGTGCTCCTGCTTTAGGCAGTTAAGGATGTAGCCATGGATGTTGTCTGGTCTATAGATGCTGTGTATTTTTACCTTAGAAAGGGCATTAAGGATCTGTTCCTTAGAGATTTCTGGGGGTGGACTTGTGAGAGCAATGTCTTGTGGTATACTGGGTGGTGAAGGGGGGATGAGTTCTCACTGAAACTATCTGCCAGCAGGTTAGCTGTATCTCCAGGTTCTATATATGTTGTGCCATCTACAAAACATTCAGTACAAATCTGAGATTTACTCTTGAGGTTGCAGACATAGCCAAAGAATGCCTTGTGGTTACTTTTGGCTAGTGTGGCCAATTTAGATCCATAGTTGGCTTTGGATTTTTTCACTAGGAATCAAATTTGCTTATTTTGTCCAATAAGGGAATCCTTTGAGTTTGGGGACTGTTTTTTACTGCTTTTAGACAGAAATTTCTTTCTCCTGTTGTATAGCCTCTTTATGCTGGATGTCCACCAAACAGGCTTGTTCTTAAGTAAGATACTTAGTTTTATCATGTCGGGTACAGGTGAGTCGATGCAACTGTGGTAATGTTTATACAAGGCATTGGAATAAACCTCGCCATAGGTATCCTTGCCATCAGTAGGGGTAGAGGTTATGAAGCTAGTAATATTGTATTGGAAGCGAGTATAGTTTGCTTTGGAGAAATTTTTTTAGTTGCAGCTCGGGGAGGATCAGACACAATTGTTGCTTCTAGTGTGACTGACTTGTGGTCAGATCTCACTAGAGATGACTGTACACTTGGGGTAGTGCAGTGATCACTCATGTTTGTGAGAACCAGAGCCAGGATGTTTGAATCCCTGGTAGGGGTGTCTACTAACTGGTCCAGAGCATTATAGTTAACAGAGATCAAGAATCTCTGGGCAAGCATGTTGGTACAGGTGTAGTTAGACCAATCTATTGATGGGTAGTTGAAGTCTACCAAATTCAGGGTGTTTAGTGGTATATTGAAGGACTCCAGGAGGTCCAGGTAGGCATTGTGAGTGCCATGGTTCATGAAGAGTGTCATATAACTGGCAATATTATGAAGAAGAGTTCTATCTACAGATAGTTGTACATGGAGAAGTTCGAGGGACTCATTTAGATTTACCAATCTGGAGGAGTATTTGTCTTTAATAAAAATAGATATTACTCCTCCTTTGGATTTCCCGCTATCATCTGATGGGCTTAGTGAGTGTTAGGCATTGTAACCTGGTATAGATGGAGCCTGCAGCCTTTAACCAGGTTTCTGTGACTGTACAGATGTCACCATCCTCTAAGGTGAGGGCAGCTTCCAATGAGTGCAGTTAAAGGCTGAGACTCCTAGCATTTAGAAGCAAGATCCTGATGTTGGTTTTTGAGGAAAATGTTATGTTGGAAATTTTGTACTTGTGACATTACCTAAAAATGCACTATGTGGAAGGCAATAGCCCATTCCAAAAGCCAAAAACCTTGGGGTGACAGGTGAAGACCATCTATGGCAAAGCATCAAGGACTATCAACCATGGCATCCCAGGCAGGCAGGAAGTGGATCCCCCTAGAATTACACCAGAAGCTAAGCCAATTGTTGAAGTCAATCATCTTTTGCTCATATTGCAACATCATCCTGGGTGAGGGTAGACTGCTGCTTACGGCTAGAGACATACCTGCCTGGGACACATAATCCGAGAACTCAGTCATGTCTCTCTTAATGTAGGCCTGAGAGGAACATCTCAAGTTGTTCACACCAACATGTACTATAACAGAGTCATAACAGCAGTTGCTGCTGAGAGACTTGAGTGCATGTGTGATGTTCTGGATCCTGGCACCAGAGAGGCAGATAAGCATGACCTTCTCCTTATCCAGCGTGGTGAGTGGCACATCAGTGTGTCTCACAATAGATTTGCCTAAGACTAGTACATTTGGTTTTGTGTTACTCCTTAATGGCTTACCTGATGAGACACTGGCATGTGTGTTTTTATGTGCACTGTGTTTATATGCATGTGAGTTGTGTGTGGTGTGCTTGTGTTTGGAGGTCTCTGTGCCTTGGGTAGGTTTTAAGAGAGGACCTCCACATATGCAGGGTTATGTTTTGGTTTCAGGGTGGGTGCAGCCGGTGGTATGTGAATGCTGACACTCTCCTTGGGGTCAGGTATACTGACTGGTGAGTGAGGGAGCATTGATTCAGTGTTTTTATGTAGATACAACTCTCGCATGTTGAGTTTGAGTACCATAAAAGTAGTGGGTTATCAGTGTACATGGGGCAATTGCTGAATTGCCTCAGGATACCTATTTTGACCAGGGTGGCTGTAAAAATGGTGGGATATTGTTTATCCATAGTGCTAGGTAAGAGATGTGGTTGGTAACAGACTGACCTGAAAACAGACTGATGTGGTTCTTTTGCTATCTTAGTCCACTAGTATAGATGAAAAGATCTAGAGAGGATGGTTCAGAGGATGTATTGGGTGGTAGACCAAAAGACTCCCCACAGGAAAACACACTACAGCTAAGGGAAAATTTACTGTTCCTATACCCGGCAAACAATAACCAGATCTGCGCATTAGTGTGTGATAGTGTGCAGCTCTGTGTATTTTGCAAACATGTGCAAATGTAGGGCTGTTAAAATAAATGAAAAAAAACTTATTGGTGGGAAAAATAACCAATCAAAAGTTCAGAACAGAGCCCTAGAACATCGAGCTTCAATGGATGGGTCTCTAGCCACACAACTCTTACCACAAGGGTGCAGAGGGAGGGCACTCTAAAGAAAATGTTTGCTGGACATTAGTGCTCAGTTTCAATGCAAACAGAACTAGATACAACAGGAGATGTGACTAGTTTATGCTACACAGTGCCAGTGCCCAGAACACAGGAATAAATGCCGTCATTGAAAACAGGCAAAATTTACACTTAAAATGCAGAAATAACCAGCAACAATAGTGATAACAGTTAGAAAGTGCAGAAATACAACCGATAAAGGTCTTATCTTTCTTTATAAGCCTCAGAAGGCTCAGATGCAGATAGCAGAGTATAGGCTTGTCACCTACCTCAGTGGAGCTTGGTTAAAACAAGTGCAAACCTACGCAAACATGGGGCTTTTAAAATACATAAATAAACCTCACTGGTGGACAAAATAACCAACTAAAAGCTCAGCACAGAGGCCTAGACCAAGAGGCTTTAATGGATAGGTCTCTAGCCATACACCTCTTGGCACAAGATATATCATTGTTTAATAAAGGATTAAAATTCATACCATCAAATGCTAACACAGTGGTGAATACATTAACAGACTTATGAATGTTTGTTAGGAACTTGAGCTTAAAATTGATCTTTAATGACAGACCTGCTACTGCTAAACAGGTATATAAGAATTCCAGCAGTTTTGTTCCAACAAATTGTCTGATACTTACTGCATTCAGTGAGGTATGTGAATTTGAGACACATGAATGTTATAATGTTAAAGATAAGAATAAGTATTACAATTTAACAGTACAAGAGAGAGATGCTTTGAAACATTTAGAACATAAAAATGAGATTGTTATAAAACAAGCCGCCAAGGGAGGGGACGTGGTAATCTTGGATAGAGAAAAGTATGATGCCTATATGTATCAATTTCTAAATGATAATACAACTTTTGATGTTATCAATAAAATGACTATATCAAGGATAAGTAATATCAGTATATGGCAATATATGAAATGCAGTTAAATAATGATATAGACATTGATTTATTTAATTTTCTCACTGTCCCAAGTCCAGGGGTACCAATAATATACGGTTTACCAAATATTCACAAAGACGTAATGCACCCCCCCCCCCAATGGGACCTATTGTATCAGGGGAAGGGTGGATAACAGAACCTATGTCACATTATCTACAGTTTATGTTAAATAAGTATTTAAACAAGATTAAAAGTTATATTAAAGGCACTAAGGCCTTTCTGACACAATTATATGCATGGTATAGTGACTATAATGATAATAATTTTATTTTTGTTACATTAGACATAAAGTCACTATTTACAGTAATTCTAACTATTGAAAGGTTAAAGGCAATATGACAGTTTTTAAATGAGAATACAGATTTATCAAATAGGCAGATATCAAATGTATGTGAGTTACTACCGTTAGTACTAGAGAATAACATCTTCCGTTTTCACAACTGTATTTATCATCAGAAAAGGGATGTAGCTATGGGAGCATCAGTAGCAAACACATATGCGAATATAGTAATGTCTAAATGTGAAAATGAATATATTTATGATGAACTATATAAAAGTAAAAACTATTCTACAACTGACTTGTCGATGTATTCCTACTTTGGAATGGTGACACCACGGAATTATTAGCCTTTGTCGAATACTTAAATCAGAGTACTAGCTACTTAAGATTTACTATGGAAAGTTCTGGAGAAACTATTAAATATTTAGATGTCAAAATAGAATGGCATAACAACCAGATTAATCCCATGATATATAAGAAACCAGTACAAGCAAACACATGCATACACAGGAATTATATGCCTGTACCGCACGTATTTAAGAGTGTGGTAAAAAGTCAATTAATGAGGAGTAGTCATTTGAACACAGATAGTAAAGAGTATTCCAGTCAATTACAAAAAGTATCTGCAGAACTTCAGTCACAAGGGTATGAATTAGAATTGCTACAGCAAATACAAAATGATGTGGTAGTAAAAAGAGGAGACGAAGATAGGCCATATTTTTCAGATAGTTCTAAAGAACTGACGTTCTACATGAAATGGAATGTTAAACAATATAAGCTATGTAACAACATATAGTAGGAAAACTGAAGCAGTGAGAAATATAATAGAAAAAAATTGGAAAATTCTTACAAGTATGCCTGAAATAAAGAAAATAGCAGGGGAGAGACCTTCTTTTGCATATAAAATATTTTCAAATTTAAAGTTACGTTTATGTTATAAAGACTTGAAATATGAAAATCTTGAACAAAAGAATAATAAAGTAGGTACATATCCCTTCTATAATTGCACATGCTGCAAAGATATTGAAATAGATAATGCTTTTATCCATCCGAATACAATGAGGAGATATACATTTAATAAATATGCTGCATGTAATACTTATAGTTTATCTAGCTACCTGTGTGCAATGTTGAGTTTTTTATTTAGGCAAATGTAGCAGAGAGCTAAAAGACAGGATCATTGAACATAAATCCGAAATTAGAAGAAATATACAAATCAACGCGTTAGCCAAACATATGAGTGAAAGTGGTCAAGCACATACGTTTTGTTTTAGAGTGGTAGATGTTAGATATAGAAGTATAAGAGGTGATGATTTAAATAATGAAGTTGAAAATTGTGAATATGAATGGATAACACTTTTGAATGCTGACCATAGACCTAGTTTGAATACAGCTATCAGCATCAAACTTGTATTGAGAAGGAAACAAATGTATATCCAGTGTTTAAACAATGTAATCATCTTAATTGGTTTTAATTGCTTCTTAATTATGTCTTAACTATGCTCTATTTATGATCGGGTTGTGTCGTGACTGCTTGTTACAACAGGAAATTAATATTTGTTAAAAGCAAATTATTTTTCACTTTATATTACATACTAAAGAAGGGATTAACCGAAAGCTGTCTGGATTTGTGATTTGTGGAGTTAAATAAACGAGATCTTGTTATTTGGATTCAACGTGTCCACATTTGGGATCTTTGTTTGGTAGTACTTGTTGTTTTGTTATCCCAGCGGTTTACCTTCATGCTGGTCTTATGCTTTTGGAGCTAGTCTATGCTGCACAGTACAAGTGCCTAGAACACATAAATAAATGCAGTCACTGAAAACAGGCAAAAATTACATTTAAAATGCAGAAATAAGTGGCAAAAACAGTAATAACAGTTAGCAAGTGCAGAAATGCAATCAATAAAGGTCCTATTTTTTGCTGTAAGCCTCAGATGCCTCAGATGCAGATAACAAAGTACAGGCTGGTTGCCTACCTCAGTGGAGCTTGGTTTAAACAACTGCAAACCTGTGTAAACACAGGGCATTTAAAATAAATGCAAAAACCTTACTGGTGGGAAAAATAACCAAGGAAAAGCTCTGAAAAGAGCTTTAGATAAATGAGCTTCAACATATGGGTCTCTAGCCACACCCATTCAGCAACAAGGATGCAGAGGGCCCTCTCAAGAAAATGTTTGCTGGGGATTAGTGCACAATTCCAATACAAACAGAACTAGACACAGCGCGGGTCTGTGGTTAGTCTATGCTGCACAGTATAAGTGCCTATAACACAGAACTAAATGCAGTCATTGAAAACAGGCAGAAATTACAGTTAAAATGCAGAAATAAACAGCAAAAACAAGGACAACAGTTAAGGGCAAAAATACAAGCAGTAAAGGTCTTATCCTTTGTTGTAAGCCTCAGATGGCTCAGATGCAGATAGCAGAACACAGGCTGGTCTCCTACCTCAGTGGAGCTCAGTTAAAACAAGCACAATCCCATGCAAATGTGGGGCTTCTAAAATAAATGAAAAAAACTTACTGGTGGACAAAATAACCAATCAAAAACTCAAAAAAGGCCTTTAGATAAACTAGCTTCAATGGATGGGTCTCTAGCCACACGCCTCCAGCCGCAAGGGAGCAGAGGGCCCTCTTCAGGAAAAAAATCACAGGGATTAGTGTTCAATTCCAAAGCAAACAAAACTAGACACAGCACGATCTTTGGCTACTCTATGCTACACAGTACGAGTGCCCAGAACACAGGGCCAAATTCAATCATTGAAAACAGGAAAAAAATTACAGTTAAAATGCAGAAATAAACAGCAACAATAGTAATATCAGTTAGCAAGTGCAAAGATACAACCAATTACGGTCTTATCTTTTGTTGTAAGCCTCGGATGGCACAGATGCAAATAACAGAGCACAGCTGGTCACCTACCTCAGTGGAGCTCAGTTAAAACAAGCTCAAACCCGTGCAAACATGGGGCTTCTAAAATAAATGAAAAAACCTTACAGGTGGACAAAATAACCAATAAAAAGCTCGGACAGAACCCGAGACCAATGAACTTCAATGGATGGGTCTCTAGCTACACACCTCCTGCTACAATTGGACTATCTAAGATAATTAATTATGTATAAATACAGTTGTTACTCTTTGTGTGGTGATCTGAAGAAGCGTATTGTTACGCGAAAGCGCTCATCCCTGTGTTTCATCTAATAAATATCATCGTGTTTTAATATTCTGGATTTCATCATTGTCTCCTGCCTCTGCGTTGGAACTGAACGTGTTTTTTCTACTACTTGTTTCCTGGTTTGTAACGGACAGTTCCTATTTGGAGTGGTGATCTTTGTTTTAACATAACACCAAAAAAAGGATAGAAGAAGTAAAAGAATGAATAAGAAGTTTAAAGGTACATGATATGAAATGGGATGAAGTAACAGCTAGAGATACTGAAACAAAGTTAAGAATAGTCTCTAATTGGGAAACCCCAGGCCCAGATCAGTACCTAAATTCTGGATAAAAGTATTAACATCTTTGCAGGAAGATTTAGCCATGAGTAAGAACTATTTATATGTGCACCCAGAACAGACACCAACCTGGCTAACAACAGGAAAAACAATGCTCCTACTTAAGAGTGAATCTGCAAGCTACCCTAAAAATTATAGACCAATAACTTGCCTTCTGGTGACGTATAAACTATATGCTGGTAATGATGCCAACAGAGTTTATAGTCAATTAGAAGAAAACTCAATTATGGCAGTAGAAACAAAAGGGCAAAAAAAGAAAGTCATATGAAACAAAGGATCATTTGTTGTTTAATAAAGTCATAGTGGGGAAATGTAAAAAGGTGAAGAATCTAAGTATGGCATGGATTGACTACAGAAAATCATTTGATAGTATCCCTCATTCATGGATAAAAGAGTGCTTAAAAATGTATAAGATACACCCCACACTGATTGATTACATTACAGTGACCATGAAACAGTGGCAGACCACTTTGCATTAAGCCACGATAAAGGACAAATTGTTATCCCAGGGATAAAAAAAAAATCAAAGGGGGACATTCCAGGATGATTCTCTGTCACCGTTACTATTCTACCTTGCCCTTAATCCATTAAGCTGTTTACCAAACAGCTTAGGCCATGGCTATAATCTGGCTCAGAGAAAACAACAAAGTGTAAAGACTTCTCAATTTCTCTTTGTCGATGATTTAAAACTGTATAGCTAATCAGATAAGGAACTGAAAGCACAAATGTAAGTTGTCAAAACTTTTTCAGATGATATAAGAATGTCATTTGGTCTTGATAAATGTGCAAAAGCAACCTTTAAAGCAGGAAAACTGCAATGTCAGGAAAACATCAGTTTGAGACAAGAATGCAATATAAAAGAACTTGAGCAAGAACGAGTGTATAAATATTTGGGAATTGATGAAGAATCAACAATAAAACATGAACAAATGCAAATAAAACTTAGTAAGGAATACTTCAGAAGACTTAAATTAATCCTGAAAACAGCACTGACATCTAGGAACAAAATCCAGGCTAAAAAACAATTTGCTCTTCCTGTTCTAACTTACAGTTTTGGAGTGATTGACTGGCCCCAAAACATGTTGGATAGATTAGACAGGAAAACAAGAAGGATGCTTCATGCTCACCAAATGATTTATAAAAATCAGTGCATACCAAGATTATATATTCCACATTCTGAAGAAGGGATGGGCCTCCTTGAAATTGATTACATGTATAGATCTGCAATCATGGTACTCCACACATATCTGCTGACCTCACAAGACCCAAACTTAGTCAAAGTTTTGAAACATGAGGAGAATAAATCTAAGATGACTTCTTTGCTTAATCTAGCAGAAGCTTATCGGCTTCAAGCAAGAATGGAAATCAAAACAGAAGTAGATAAAAATCAGGCAGCAACTAAATGTGCCAAAAAACAAAAGAAAGAATATAAGGTGAATGATCAGATGAGAAGGCAAGAAATGTGGAAAAAAAGCATAAATAAAGTTGCAAGTATAGAAAACTTCTGGAAGAACCTCATGTTGATCAGGAATGAACATAGGAATAATTAAGGAGAGGCAAATTCAAACCAAGAAATGAAAGGTTAATATTGGCGGCCCAAGATAGTGGACTGCGTACATGTTGGTTTATAAAGTCCATTGAACATGGGGGAGAAACAGACAAATGTAGGTTTTGTAAAACTGAATTGGAAACAGTTGCACACCTCATTTCTGGTTGCAACATACTAGTGGCAGAAGGACTGTATACTGAAAGGCATAATAATGTGACAAGACTGTTGCACTGGGGATTGTGCAAACATTATGGTATTGAAGTGGCTGAAAAACACTGGAAACATGAGCCACAAAGCATCGTGGAAAATGAAGAAGTCTACATCATATGGGTCATTCCTTACCAACAGTTCAAATGATAGATGCAAGAAAAATGGATATAGTGGTACAAGAAAAGAAGACAAAAGTAGCATTAATCATTGAAATTGCCACACCCAGTGACTACAGTGTCTTGCTTACAGAGAGACACAAAGTCATAAAATATCAAGATCTGCAGGCAGAAATGAGTGGAATGTGGAAGAAAGATACCCAGACAGTTCCAATAGTAGTAGGAGCAATGGATTTTATAAAAAGGAATTTACAATCTTATTTAGATATGTCACCAATACATGTAACTCTGTACGAACTGCAGAAGGAGTTATCACTGGGCACATTGTGGGTGCTGCAAAGAGCACTACTGGCTGACATCAAAGATTGAAACAATACTAATTTCATGAACTTTAATCATACTTTGACTTAGGAATGGGGTCCATTCCTGTCATGGTATTAGAAACCCAAAACACTTGGAGAAATTAAAAAGACCCTCTTCAGGAAAAAAAATGCTGTGATTAGTACTCAATTCCAATGCAAACAGAAATAGACACAGCACTATCTTTGGCTAGTCTATGCTGCACAGTACAAGTGCTCAGAACACAAAACTAAATGCAGTCATTGAAAATAGGCAAAAATTACAGATGGGTCTCTAGCCACACACTAAGGGTTCAGTGGGCCCTCTACAGAAAAAAATTGCTGGGGATTAGTGCTTAATTCCACTACAAACAGAACTAGATACAGTAAGTTCAATGGCTAGTCTATTCTACATAGTACAAGTGCCCAGAACTCAGGAATAAATGCAGTCATTGAAAACAGGCACAAATTACAGTTAAAATGCAGAAATAAACATCAAAAACAGTGAAAGCAGTAAGCAAGTGTGGAGAAATACAATCAATAAAGGTCTTATCTTTTGTTGTAATCCTCGGATGACTCAGATGCAGATAGCTTTTGGGAAGTCATCCACCTCTGGTAACTATAATATTGACAACACACTCCTTAGAGTTGACCCAGTAGTCAGGGACCTAGGGACACAGATAGTAATCTAACCTTTGACCATCACATGTCTACAGTACTGAGGAAATTATTCCATGCTGCTCAACTTATAAACAAAGCTATTGCATCTAAGTCCAAGGAAGTCATTGTTACACTCTATTCGGCATTCATCAGATCTATCATTGAGTACAATGCCCCCTTTGGTATGTACCTAACCAGGAATATCCAACAATTGGAATGTCCACAGAGGTTCCTCACTAAAAGAATACAGGGCATAAGTAAAATGTCCTATGCAGACTGATTCAAGAGCCTATCTCTGTATTCTGTCTCCTACAGGCTTTTGAAGGGAGATCTATGCCTGGCATACAGTGCATTGTCAGACCCCACTCTGATGGACCTCCTGCATACTCACAAAACAAACAGCATCAGAATTACCTGTTCTAAAGACTTAAACCTTGTCTGTGATATAAATAGGACCTGCTGGAGAGACAGGTATGTATCCCAGAGACTAACCTGTCTATGGAACAGGCTCCCCATCCAAGTGAAGCAGAGCTTCTTCCTAACCCAATTCAAATGCAACTTGGACAATTGCATGGGAAACAGGAAATTCATCCCTGGTTCGGCACCTATGTTTCTAATGGACACAGGCAGCCTGTAAATAGTTCACCTGTCCTGCCCCTGCTTGTAACTGTTTCATCTTCAAAACAGGTGTTTACACTTATCAAGGGTATTAGAACTTGTCAGAGATGTTGGGATGTAATGGCTAAGCTTAAAAAGGCCCTTGCGATTGTTAGCCTAGTACACATGTAGGAACCTTAGAACCTAAGCAGAGTACAGCCTTGTTGCCTACCTCAGTGGAGCTTGGCAAAACAAGTGCAAACCTGCTGAAATGCTGGGCTTTTTAAAGAATTGAAAAAAAACATTACTGATGGGCAGAATAACCAATCAAACAACTCCACAAAGATCTTTAGACCAACAAGCTTCAACAGATGGGTCTATAACCACACACCTCTTGCCACAAGGGTGCAGAGCTCCCCTGCAGAAAAAGTTTGCAGGGGGTTAATGCTGAATTCCGATACAAACAGAACTAGACACAGCAGAATCTGTGGCTATTCTATGCTTCACAGTACAAGTGCCAAGAACTTAGGAATAAATGCAGTTGTTGAAAACAGGCAAAAATTACAGTTAAATGCAGAAATAAAAAGCAAAAACAGTGATAACAGCAAGTACAGAAATGCAATTGTTATAAGCCTTGGATGGCTCAATTGCAGATAGCAGAGTGCAGGCTCCTCTAGATTTAACTGTTTACAAAATACAGAAACCATAGTTAATGGTGCAGTTCATATTTAAGTTAGACCATGATGTCTTGCTCCTGTAAAAATATACCCATCATTTTTCAGATATTTTCATCAGTCGAGTTTAGTAATGCAATACTTTTCAATGTATCTTTTATTTTCTCAGAGTACTCATAGATTCCTTTTGTTCTTTCCTGCATTTTCTTCTTAGACACACAAAGGCTTCACAGATGAATTTTGAGGATCTTCTGCAGTCTTTTCAGATTCATAGGTTCATAGGTGTTTACTAGGCTAACGACCTCAAGGGCCTTTTTAAGCCTAGCCATGCTTCCCAAATTTCTGACGAGTTCTCATACCCTTGATAAGTGTAAGCATGGGCCTGGGAGATGAACCATTTACAGGTTACCTGTCTGCATCAGAGACATAGCTGCCAAACTAGGGATGAACTTGCAGTTTTCCATCCAATTTTCCAAGTTGCACTTGAACTGGGTAAGGGAGGAACTCTGCTTCACATGGATGAGGAGCCTGTCCCATAGACAGGGTAGTCTCTGGGATACATACCTATCTCTCCAGCCGGTCCTATTTATATCACAGGCAAGGGAATGGTAATTCTGGTACTGTTTGTTTTGTGGATATGCAGGAGGTCCATCAGAGTGGGGTCTGACAATTCCCTGTATGCCAGGCATAGATCTCCCCTCAAAGCCTGTAGGTGCAGAATATAGGGATAGGGCCTTGAGGCGGTCTGCATAGGACATATTACGTATGTCCTGTATTCTTTTAGTGAGGAACCTCTGGATGTTCCAGTTGTTGGATATGCCTGGTTAGGTGCATATTAAAGGGGGCATTGTATTCAATGATAGGTATGATGAATGCCAAATACAGTGGGACAATGACTTCCTTGAACTTAGATGCCATACATTTGTTTATAAGTTGCACAACATAGAATGATTTCTTCACCACTGTAGACATGTGATGATCAAAGACTAGATTACTATGTGTGTCTCTAAGTCCCTGACTACTGGGTCAACTCTGGGAGGGGGGGCACTCAGCAGTTTGTATAGAAGGCTACTGCATTCCTGTTCACTGCTACTGTTTCCCAACTCCTCCTTCTTTTGTTCACCTTTTCCATCGCATGTTTAAGATCATCTTATGCATCAGTTCCAGTAGATAAAACACTCTTAAAATACACAATATAGCTGCTTAAGATGAAAATTCAAATCTTTACACAGTCTTTTAGAAGGAAGGAAGGAAGGAATGCATTCCTTTTCACATAAGCCTGAAATGGGAAAAAAATTACTGTCCACATAAACACTAGTGTACTCTATTTTCAGAACAGCCCCTTTTTTCCAAAGAATACACACTATTTCCTCTTTTAGCTGAAAAGACTCGTATTTAACAATAATGGGTCTCAGCTGCTTCCCAATTGTTGGGCTTCGAATATTCATTCAGTGCAGACTTTCAGTTCATTCAATTTTAACATCCAAGATGTCCAAACCAGTCCACTAAGACATTTTCTACGAAGTTCTCTGAAGTATCTGTCGTCCTGGTTCTACCGCAGTAATAATCCTGATGTTTTCTCTCCATGATCTATCTGCCAATTCAAATAATTTCTGTACAATTAGTTTTTCTTTTATCTGGCATTCCATTACTTTACTCCAGCTCCTTCTCACGCACTCACAATGTTCTCCTTTCATCTGAGTGCCTGGTAAGTGCATCTTCCATCTCCTCAAGTCCTATGTTATTTGCTGCCATACAATTAGATATGGAACCATGCATTTTAAAGAGCATGGAGTGTATTTGGTTAATTTTAGTTATCAAAGAAGCTACTGCATCACCTCATTGAACTGCTATCTCTGATCAGCTTTCTCTCTCAGGCAGCACACAGGAATCAACATCCCTGAGTATTTTTCATCAGTCCCTCTTATCATTATTTATTTATTTACTTATTATTGACTTTTTGGAGTTCATTATAACTTCCTGCAGCAAATTTCACTTCTGTTAAACTGTAGGCGTTGCCATTATTTATTTTAATGGTTTCAACCTATTTCAGTCCTCTTTAGCTATTTACACCATTGCTACCATCTTCAGACTTTGTAAGAACAGCAGTAGAATGTGTTGTGAATTATTATTGTAAATAACTTTATGCTGGACTTTGATAGCCATATAATTAGAAACAAAGTAGATAACAATATTAAAATGTATACTCCATACAATGTAAAAGGTTAGAATATTGTATAATTCTTAGTGTATTTTCCAAACTTCTAGTTAACCTTTAGGGGAGGGGAAACAGTTTATCTCATATTGTTTTTCTAAACCTTGCAAATATAAATAGGTTCACAGGTACATAGGCAAGTACTATCCTAGCTGCCTTTTCAGGGCATTTTAGGCCTAGCTAATTTCCCTTTTGATACTTGAATTAACCTATCTCATTTTTTATTATATATATATATATATATATATATATATATATATAATCATACTATAGATAATTTGAGGGACTCATGCATGGGATAAAGCATGTAGGAGCTGCTGCTGTCCATTACTATTACAGGAGACAGTCCTAGAGTAACAGCAGGACTTGAAATACACAACGAGATATGGAACCTGAGTAGCATATATGGACTCATTTCTGATGCTCTCTATTTCTTTAGGGAATTTTGGAAGCAATGTCAGTGAAATACTCCAAGCATGGTGAGATAATTGCAGGAGACATCAGTCTTCCAGGTGATTCAAAGTTAGTCCATATGATTGACAAAAAGACTTTTATAAGAAAGTTAAGAAAAATTGTGTTGATAGGGAAAGAATGAAGAGCGGGTGATTTGTTGGAGGAAAGGACACCCTAAGGATAGAAACTGTACCTTCTCAAGAGGTAAGGAAGGAGAAGTGAATGACTTGTTTGAAGGTGGCAGAGATTAGGATAAGTGGATTAGATTACCAGACTATAGACATATGATGATATGAATGGGAAGAAAAGTGAGCAAGAGAGATTAGAAGAAATGGAAAAGGAAGCATTGCCTATCATACAGTCAGAAAAGAAAGAAAATAAGAAGGTGATACTGAAAGAAGTGCTAAGATGAAATCTAAGGGTAAACTGTGCATATATGGAAGAAGTACTTATACGTGCATTGAAAAGTAATGAGACTAGAAAGCTAATGGAGAATGGGAAAGTTTGCTTTTATTAACAGATGAGAAACAAAGCTGAAAAACGTAAATAAACATCTGTCAAAAGTGGATGAAGAATGGGGTATTAAGCAAGGGTGCTTTCACCAAGATTGTTTCTCTACAGGTCATAGAAGTTGTGATGATAGGTGTTACTGCCAGCCATGCCAGGGAGAAGTAGGGCAGTCGCTATATGACTTGTGCCAGTACAGCTAGCTGGAATTTTGAAAATAATTATATGTCATTTATATATCAAGATGATTTGTGCTAAAAATGTATTTATGAGCTCTGCTTGTGTTAATTGTGTTGAAATATATCAACAGTGCCCTCTGCTGAAATGAAGAGAACTGTACATATATTATGCTATCTAAATTAAATATATATGTTTTAATAGAGGGCACTGGCACAGAAAAGGCTAACCACCTGGCTTATTTTAAGAAAAAAATATGGAAAACATAGATGAGCTGTTAAATCATTGACAGGCACACCACAGTGCTGAGTAGGACCGTTGACACTGGGTCTGGGACAGACCCTTTGTTCATTAGCTTAGTGAAAAGAGGGGAGGCTCCAGGAACTTCCATAAATATATGGATGTGTATTGCAGCTGTCTATGGCCAATTCCTGATTCAAACTTCAGAAGGAGATATTGTGGTAACCTAGAGTCAGCTGACCAGATGAGGTCATTCTGCAAGTCATCTTGGATATTATATTTTACATTTACATGGAGTAATCTCAGGATATAGAGCATTCTGTTTGGGAGCCTGACTAGAAAGACTTCTCACATATTTCATCTTGCCTTGTGAAAGTAATTTATTAGGGAGTAGTAAATTCTCTTAGATTCAGTCAGGAATATAGTGAAGTTTAGTTCAGAGATTGTTTTTTTCTTTATTTTGTATGAGTCTGTCCATCAAAGTACTTTTCAATATTTTCTGTGATTTGAACTCTGTGGTTTACTGTGAATATATATTCAGTATTTTCATGTGCTTTTATTATTTATTATTAAATATATTTAAAATTTTTACTGTGGATGATCCGTGTAGACAGTACTTAATATTCGAAAGCACACATATATTTATTTGGTGACACTGTGTCAGAAGGCCTTGCCATCTTGGTGAACTACTACCATTTGTATTAGTATTAATATTATACAGTATAATTAGACACTCTTTGTTAAAGGCCTTAGAGTAGATGATTGTGGAGTGTGTGGTGGCAGTGGTAACTACCTTATAGTCTGGGCAGAAGGGGGCATAGCTAGTAGACCTGTGCCAGCCTTTCCCAGGTGTGTGTGTGCAAATCAAATCTCTCAAAGTTTGTGTGTGTCAGCTACTTGGGGCAGGGACACAAAGCACTGGGTTTAAACAGAAGGTGCTGAAGGACTTGGCTTGGACACTAGGCTGAGGACCTAACTCTACAGTTGTACTAGTGGGGAGTCTTATTGGGGATCTGGAGGGAGACAGACATAGAGACATACAGACCCCCAGCTGAGTGTGTTCCCTGTGTCCTCGTAAGGAAAATTGTGCTTGCTGCAGAGAGGACTGCATCTAGAAATCCTGAGTGTAACCATTTGTATTCCCAGTGCACATCGCTCTCCAGTGTCAGTGGTGAGGAATCACACTCCTTGATTACTTGCCCAGCATTGGGACAACACATAGTGCTGCCTATAGATCAAAGTGTGTGATATACCTTTAAGAAGCATTCCAGTCATTGGGCACATGCATATCAGTGCTGAGCACATGCAAGCAAGAGTGCCATTTTGAGTGAGCAGCCTTAATGAAAGCATAAAAATATGTAGTCAGTCAGTTAGATACTTTGTTTAAGTTCAATGTTCCTGCCATTCATCCTGATGTGATTAATAACAATAAACTAATTAACAAACATCCAAGCCTCATCATCTTCTTAATACATGTAAGATGAGTGACATGGTGTCAGAATGGTATCCAGAGTTACAGCCATGAGGCAACTGGTTAGAGTTGGAGGAATATACAGGAGTGAATCATGCCTTCTTTTCAAACAACTCACAAAACAGGTCAGAAACAAATTCCAAGTACTAAAACTAGTTTAAATGATTTATTTCACTGCAAATATAAAACAAAGTCCTCAGAATGCTGAAAACAAATTTCTTATTAAACTAAATGCCTTAAACTGTGGCATATTGATAAAAATATTCAAAATAATTATGAAAACATTTGAAATAATATCTGAATCACATAAAATGTACAAAAAAGGGAAAATTACCATATTTTTTTCACTATGTGCTACTTTTCCATTTTAACTAAAGCTATTCAAAGTATCCGAAGTGTGCAAAGTGGTTGCAAGTGTGTGCAGTATTACAGTGCAGTTACTTTGCAAAGTACAGGCATTTAAAAGAATATTTCACAAAGTACACTTGTTTCAAAGCATATTTCCGAGAGTACAGTATTTTGAAGAGTTTATTGTGCATTTGAATATTATTACAAGTAACTGGTGTGTGTGAATGTTCATACATAATTACAAGGACCAAGAATGCATTGTGTTTTACTATAATCTGTGGGCATGGCAGAAGGTTTTCACAGACCCACACTGTTTGTGCTTGATAACAATATTGCAGAAAATTATAGACTGTTAGAGCTGGAATATGATATTTTCATGCAGGCTGCTTTTTTCTGACAATGACTCATGTACAAAGGCATTTTTTCTGCTTAATTTAGTTGATTCAGAGACCACTGAAAGAGAGAGTTCATTTGTCTATGCACCTGCTATGTTTGCCATGGAGAGGGAAGACCACCATATTGTGGTACCGGCTGAAACATGGGAAGACCCTGAGTGCTTAAAATGTAAATTTAGAGAAATGTGTAACCCCCAAATGAATATTAAAATGGAAGGGCATTTATTTTACACAAGTGATCAAAAGCCTGGTGAAACCTTTGCAGCATATATAATAGCTTTATTTCTCAAGGTTAAAACATGCAGATTTGGTGATTTGAGAGATGAGCTGATAAAAGACAAGCTTGTGTGTGGTATTAATAATGACACAGTGTGAAAGATTTTTCTTTGAGACAGTGATATGACATTAAATAAGGCCATTGAGATTTGTCAGATATATGAGCTTAGAGAAAAGCAAACAAGTATGCTTACAAATGAGAATAGCTGTGGAAGGCACAGTGACAAAGCTCATGTTGATAGTATGAAGCACGTGGTTAAAAGAAACAGGCCGAAGCACATGGCAGCTACTGCAGATCCTGTGACAGTCGCTGGGAAACTCAGAGTCTCTCCAGCAAATTCCAGAGGATGCTCAGTGAAGCATAAGGGCAAGTCAACAAAGGCAAAACATGTGCCCCCACCCAACTTCATATTCACCTGTTGCAATTGTGGTGGAATCATGAACGCAAAAGAGAAAGGTGCTTAGCTTTTGGTCAACGGTGTCATTCTTGCAATTATTTCAAAAGATTTTTATAAATCAAATAAGGCACATTATTTTATTAAAAGAGGCAGTCCAAGAGGCAAGTTGATCAATTAGAAAGCTGCGACCATACATTTTATGTTGATGGTGTGTCTGTGCTTGGTGGAACAGCCGATGCAGTAGATTTGTGGATGAAGAATGAAATCTTTTGTACTGTTTGGATTAATAGGAGTCCTGTAGAGCTCAAAGTAGATACTGGCTCAAAGTGCATTGTTATGTAAGCAGAAATATTTACTAGAGTAAAAGCTATAGAACAACTTGATTTGACAAAGTGTGAGAAGTTTGTTGCTTATGGGGGTTAAGAGATTTAAACCGAAGGCTTAGTAGTACTTTCATGTTATTCTGCTGGAAACAGCTATGACTTGTAGTTTTATGTAGTCAAGAGACACATGTAGTCATTATTAGGCCTCAGAGACAGTTAGAAAATGGGGCTGCTTTCATTTAATAAAGTAGTCCAATGGATGACACAGCTCAAATGTCACCCAAACTATTTTTTTCTGAGTATGCCAATATTTTTGCAGACAAACTTGGCAAACTACCAGTTCTGTACTCTATGAAGTTAGACCCAGAGGTCAACCCATTTATTAGACAGCACAGAAAGTTCCAGTAGCTAGGCAGAGCAGAGTCAAAGCTGAGCTAGACAGAATGGTGCAGCTAGGAGTAATTTGTCCAGTAGAAGAACCTATTGAATGGGTATCGTCCATGGTGGCAGCTCATAAGAAAAGCTCAGATGATATCAGAATATGTATTGATCCCAGCAATCTGAACAAAGCGTTAAACGGGCCTCCAATGTGCACAGTTAAACAGGTTGCTGCTCTAATGCCTAATGCAACTGTTTTTTTCTGTCTTAGATGCAAAGAGTTCATTTTGGAAAATTTTACTTGAATGAAAATCTTCACTGTTAACCACCTTCGGTACACCATTTGGAAGAAACATATTTCTGGGAATGCCATTTGGAATAAATTCTGCTGGTGAATTCTTTCAGTGTGCAATGGAGCAGATTTTTTTTCTGGCTCTCCCTGTGCTATTATAGTAGATGATATTCTAGTAGGAGGCAATGGTGAAGTCAAACATGATAGAAACTTCAGGAAAGTTCTGGAAAGAGCATGTGAAGTGAATCTTAAGCTAAATCCTCAGAAGTGCAAGTTCATGCTACAAGAGGTTGCTCACATTGGTAACTTGTTTACCAGTTCAGGCTTATGACCAGATTCTTCCAAGCAAACAGCAATTCTCAACATGCCAGCTCCAGACAATATTCAAGCCCTACAACATTTTCTTGGCATGGTCAACTATCTAGGCAAGTTTATTCTAGATTTAAGCCAACCTACAGCACCGCTCAGAGGGCTGGCATGCAAAGATGTAATTTGGTCATGGTCAGAACAGCACCCTAGAGTATTTGATGCCTTGAAGCAGACAATTGCTAACCCGACAACTAAGCTACTGTGATGTTCACAAACCAGTTACTCTTTCCTGTGATGCTTCTAAGTTTGGTCTAGGTGCAGTCATACTTCATGAGGGTAGACCAGTAGTCTATGCATTGGGAACTCTTACCCAAACTGAGATGCAATATGCCCAGATTAAGAAAGCTTTTGGCAATTGTGCTTGCATGTTCAAAGTTCCATGATTATATTTATGGTCAACTTATTCAAATTGAAACTGATCAAAAACCTTTAGTCACTATTTTGAGAAAGCCTATGCATACAGCTCCAGCCAGATTATAATGCATGATGCTCAGGCTGCAGAAGTACAATTTCAATTTTGTTTACACAAAAGGCAGACTTCTTTATCTTGGTAATACCTTATCCAGATCTCTCAGGAAAACCAGTGAACAGCATAACAATGAACAACTTGATTTTGAGGTCATGGAAGTGAGTTTTTCTTCTGCATATCTTGATGAGCTCAGAACTCACACAGCTTCAGATCCAATTATCCAGAAGCTAAACCCTCTTTATCAGTCAGGAATGGCCTTCAAAGCAATCTTGTTTACCAGTAGAAGTGCAACCATATTTTCCATACAGAGATGAGATTTTGTCAGACAATAGTATCATCATGAAAGGTCCTAAAGTGATTGTTCCAAAATCCTTGCAACAAGAGTATATTAAGATCTTGCATCATCGTCACTCAGGAACTGATTCTACCAAAAGAAGGGCAAGAGGACTAGTATTTTGGCTGTCTATATCAAGAAAAATATTGAGAAAGTACTTTTATCTTGTTCAGTATGTAATAGTACAAAGCCGCATAAACAAAAAGAACCACTTCAGTTAAGCCAGATTCCTGAACTTCCTTGCTGGACAGTAGCCACAGATATCTTTCAGTGGAATCGTCAACATTATTAGGTATAAGTAGACTCTTACTCAGATTGGTTCGAGATTGACCTACTTCCCAACCTAACTTCCAGTACAGTCATTACTAAGTTGAAGAGACATTTTTCTGTCCATGGTAGTCCGTACAGAGTTATTTCTGGTAATGGTGCACAGTTTACTAGTCAGCAGTTCAAGAAATTTGCAGAAGCATAGGACTTTGTTCATATTATGAGTAGTCCTGAATACCCTCAGTCAAACAGCTTGGCAGACAATGCAGTTCAAAGTGCAAAACAGATGTTAGAGAAATCCAGATGTGATAATACCAATGTTTTTCTAAACTTGTTTCATGATAAACATCTTAGTTCACCTGTCCAGAGAGTTATGTTGAGACAAACCAGAACCACATTATCAATCAGTAGCAATTTATTGGTTCCATGTGCTAAGAACAACAAAGCAATTAAAGCCCAACTGTTGAAAACTCATCTGTCCCAGCAAACCACTCCGTTATTTACAAAAAGGGTAGATAGTGAGGATGCAGACATCAGAAGGTTTTGATCCCATCAGATTTGTGAAAAGTTTGTGTCAAGAGCTGAGATCATACATTGTGGAATCACAAGGAATGGAATTCAGATGAAATCAGAAGCATTTGTTACCAGTGTCCAAACCAGTGTTACAGCATCTTGGCTGTCACAAAGGCTTTAGTTCTGAGTGACTTGTCCAATGTTCCTGTTCCAGAGGCCATTCCATCAGCAATCCCTGCTCCTGAGAAAAGTTCTGAGAGTTCACAAGCCGAAAATTCCCCAGTGACTGTCTCTGTTTCTAAACCCAGTCCTAACTATTATATTACAAGATCAGGTCGCATACATGGCAACCTGGTAATGACTGTTGTTTTTCTTTATTAGTGTCTGTATAATTGCATGCCTATTCAGATATCATTGTTTATATGAGACAACTCAGTAAAGAGAGAGGATGTAGATCAGAGTGTGTGATATACCTTTAAGAAGCATCCCAGTCAGTGGGCACATGCGTATAAGTACTGAGCATGTGTAATGTGCAAGCAAGAGTGCCATTTTGAGTGAGTAACCAAAGTGAGAACATGTAAGTATGTAGTCAGTCAGTTTGATAGTCCGTTTAAGTTCAATGTTCCTGCCATCCATCCTGATGTGTCTGTATACAATAAACTACTTAAACAAATACCCAAGCCTTGTCTTCTTAATGCACATAAGACAAGCCACTGTGCCCGCCACATATTGACAGCAGGGGTGGACGTCACAATGTTATTGGCTGGCAGTGGTGGGATCATCACATGCTCACATATTGTAATGCAGTGTTGTGGATACTGAATTCCTGTAGCCTGTAAGCAGTGGTCAGTATAGAAGTGTTTGTATTCTCAAGCAGCCACAAAGTAGACTTTCAGAGTTTCATATCACAAAAGTTTTATTTATTTACTTTTTGTTAGCTTAGGTAGTCAGGGAGATCAGGCAAGGATGTCAGCAGATGATTCTGGCAAGCTGACAAGGAACCATTTGGCTGACATGTACCAAGCCAAAGGACTGGTGTATGCCAACCTGAGTAAAGGGGAAATTATTGCTGCCTTAACCACAGGGGCAGCACAGACCAGCAACCAGGAGGATAACCAGTTTGATGATGGGAATCTGCAGCCCTTAGAAACAGGACAGTTCAACTTTTCCTCAGATGACTTAAAAAATGGTCTAGAGTTAAAGAGACTTGAACTGGAGGTCAAATGATTTGGAAGTAGAATCAGTAGAGAGACTGTGGTGCTTGGAAGCCAAAGAAAATGAGAGGCAGAGACAATATGAAAAGGAAATGCTGATGCTTTGGAAGGATCATGTAGCTAATGGGCAAGGGAATAGCTATACCTCAGAAGCAATAAAGGTCAGTAAACTTCTTCCTCAGTACCAAGAAGGTGATAATTTTGATAGCTTTATTCATACATTTGAAAGAGTATGCAAACAGCATAATGCTAACCAAGGGCTCTGGGTACAGTTCCTCACCCCCTTACTCTATGGTAAAGCTGTAACTGCTGTTTCTAAATTGTCTGATACTGATTGTTTATTTTATGAGAAAGTTAAAACACTGTTTATTACAATGTTTTAAGTTAACACCTGAGGATACAGAAAAAAAGTTTTGTGAGCATAGACACAAGGCAGATGAAAGCGCATGTGATTATGTTGCTGAACTAAGCACTTATTTTCATAGATGGGTGAGTGGATGTCGGGTCACCACTTTTCAAGGGGTGCAAACCTGTTGGTGAGGGAACAAGCCCTAAGCACTTTGCCTGAGGACATGAAAATCTGGTTGGCAGACAAGAGTATGCAACTCTGCAGATGAGTTGGTGGAAAAAGGAGACCTATACCTAGCAAGCAGGGCATCACTGCACAGGAAAGGAATACCCAGTGCAACACATGGATATAGGGGAAACAATAGTAGGCAGCTTTAACTGCCCCAAAAGAGTCCACCAGTAACAGGGGAAGCCACTAGTTCAGGTACATGGCCATGATCAATGGTAAAATGTTTTAAATGTAGCCAGTGGGGCCATGTAGCATATTGATGTCCATGGAGGCAAGGTGGGGAACAAAAGGTGGGGGAGACAGCAAGTGGGAATAACAGTATGCCAGTGGTAAGTTGTCTGGAGACAATAAGGGTACTAAACTACCAGCAAAGTTTATATCCGATGTTGGTGGATGGGAAACAGGCCACTGCTAAGAGAGACACAGCCTCTGATATAATCATTGTGAAGCCTGCAGTGGTTAAAGAGGATCAGTACTTGCTTGGACAGTCCACTCCAATCAGAGTTTTAGGAGGGATCCCATTCCAAATGCCTTTGACCAGGATTCACCTTGACTGGGAGGGTGGAAAAGGAAGCAAGCAAGAAGGTGTGTTTGAGGATATCCCTGCAGATGTATTATTAGGGAATGATTTTGAGAATGCAGTACCTTGTGTGCATGCAGTCAGGCTTGGAGACAGGCATGTGGGTGTGGTAGCCTGGGGAGACCCAGACAGACCACACACCTTAAGCCAGGACTGGTGTTGTGGCTACTTCAGGGAGGGACCTACCCTGTAGCAGTGAGACTGAAGGTGAGTCACAGCTGCTGGTGGGTACTGATGTTCCCTTGGACAGAATGACTGCAAGGGCAGAGGTGAGTAGTAGTACCCACGCTGACAGTGGGACACCACTGTCAGAGGATATCAGACTTCCTGTGAAAGCGGAGCTGGGAAGAGTTTCAAAAAGAAAGTTGAGACAGGCTCAGCTTTCAGACCCTATATTACAAGGCTTGAGGAAGGTAGCTAGGGTGGTAGTTGATTCTCAAGGAAAAGGGGATTCTGTATACTGGAACAAATAGTTGCTGTATAGAGAATGGACTCCTGAGGGAGGGCTAGAAGGTGAGGTAATACATCAGTTGGTAGTTCTCAGAGCCTACCGTCTGGCACTTCTAGCCATAGCTCATGACATTCCCTTTGTAGGTCATATGGGCATAAACCATACCAAGAGACATATTATGCAGAACTTTTATTAGCCTGGGATTGCCAGATATGGAACAAGGTACTGCAGGACCTGTAAGCAGTGCCAAAAAGTAGGCAAGGCAGGAGACAAGGTCAAAGATCCTTTGATGCCTTTGCCTGTGATAGAGGAGTCATTTCAGAGGGTAGCTATCAATATTGTGGGGCCTCTGAATACCCCAAATTCCACAAGTAAGAAGAATATCCTAGTGGTAGTATATTATGCTTCTAGGTATCCTGAGGTGGTGGCTCTGTCCTCCATCGAGGCACAGAAGGTGGAAAATGCTTTGCTAAAGATTTTCGGCAGGGTAGGTTTCTCAAGAAAACAAAGTGACTGATAAAGGTGCCAATTTCATGTCAGACTTGCTGGCTTCTCTGTGGGAGTACTGTGGGGTGAAGCACCTGAGGAGCACCCCCTACCACCCCTAGACTAATGGTTTTGTGGAGCGGTTAAACTCTACACTTAAGACCATGCTATCTGCATTTGCAGACCAGTTTAAGAGAGAGTGGGACAAATATTTATCCCATTTGTTGTTTGCTTACAGAGAAGTACACCAGGAGTCCACAGGTTTTTCACAGTTTGATTTGCTGTATGGGCATAGGGTGAGGGGACCTCTAGATTTGATTTGTGATGAGAGGGAGAGTGAGTGTGAATCCCACAAGGAGTCTGTTGTGGCATATGTCCTAAACCTCAGAATAAGACTTAGCAACCTCATGGGCTTGGCCCAGGAGGACCTAGCAGGAGCCCAACAACAGAAAAAGGTCTGGTATTACAGGAATGCCCGAGCCAGAGAGTATGCTGTGGGGCAGCAGGTGATGGTTCTTATTCCTGTCAGACACATTAAACTGCAGGCAGATTTGGAAGGACCCTTCAAAGCGGTAAAGAAGGTCAGTGATTTTAACTATGTGGTAGAACTGCTAGGCAGGAAGCAGGGGCACAGACTGTACCATGTTAACTTTATGAAACTTTACCATGACAGGGAGGCCCTTGTGCTGAGTATTTGCAGAAGAGGAAGGAGACAGAGGAGGATCTATGGCTACAGGGAGCCAGCCAGCAAAATCCCAAGTTACTGTGGTGTAGCCTAGGGTTGCAGGCATATGATATGTAGTGGGGTCAGCAATGCAAAGGCAGATGGAATATCAAGACAGTGAATGAAGTAACATATTCCCAGATAGGCTTATTTTTCTCAAGCCACATTTCTCAAGAGTCATTTGAAAAAATAGCTTGAGTCTTCAAAGGGGGGGGGCAGATGTGATGATATGAGGTACTGCCACCCATGCCAGGGAGAAATAGGGCAGTAGATATATGACTTGTGCCAGTACAGTTAGCTGGAATTTTGTAAATAATTATATGCCATTTGTATATCAAGTTGATTTGTAGAGACGCTTGTTCCGAAAATGTATTTGTGAACTCTGCTTGGGTTAACTGTTGAAATGTATCAAAAGTGCACCCTGCTGAAATGAAGAGAAATGTACATGTATTGTGGTATGTAGCAAAATAATATCACGAACCTCCTGAAGAGTCAACAGTCAAAAAGAGAAATAAACTGGAACAGAAATAAACTGTTGAAATCACCATGAACGAACAGGAATCCTTGCTGAAATATCCAATATTTTATTCGACAATAAAAACAGAAGATGAGTGCTTTCACGTGCCACCTGCACGCTTCTTCAGATCTATCAATATGAATTTACAAAGACTTTATATAGCAAAACCAATTGTCTTAATTGAACTAATAAAACAATTAGGATCTAAAAATCCTTTAGCATCCTGCACTAAAGAAACTTAAAGTGCTAGTGCACATTTATCAAAATAGCGTTGCAAGCAGTTTATATCCTATATACAATGGCTAAAACATGCTCATCCATAAATACATAACAGGAATAAAAATAATATATAACAATATATATATATATGTTTGTAAATTAAACCAGAAATAAATCATCTATAACTATTCATGATAACTTATACGATATGCTAATGTGCAGACAAATTAGTGGTGAAGTATATGAGCTCCTCCATCTTGAGAACCCTTTAATTCCATGCCTGAAGGGTCTACCCAAGATTCACAAAAATGTATCCCCCATTCCTATGCGTCCGATTGTCTCTGGTAGAGGTTGGGCCACTTCCAAAATTTCTATTTTTTTAGAAAAATTATTAAGACCAATAGTTGACACTATACCTACAATACTTAAGGACATGTACCAGTTGTTAAATGATATTGAATATTTACTTATATTATATTTAATATAGAGCATTCTGTTTGAGAGTCTGACTAGAAAGACTGCTGACATATTTTATCTTGCCTTGCCCAAGTAAGTTATTAGGGAGCAGTAAATTATCTTAGATTCAGTCAGGAATATAGTGAAGCTTAGTTTAGAGATTGTTTTTTCTTTTTTTGTATGAGTCTGTCCATCAATGTTGTTTTTAATATTTTCTGTGATTTGAACTCTGTGGTTTACTGTGAATATATATTCAGTATTTTAATGTACTTTTATTAGTTATTATTACATATATTTAAAACTGTTACTGTAGATGATCCCTGTAGACAGTAGAGAGTACTTATATTTTTTGGTGACACTGTGTGGGCCACTCCAGAAGGCCTAGCCAGCTTAGTGGACTACTATCATTTGTATTAGTATTAATATTATACAGTATAATTGGACACCCTTTGTTAAGGGCCTTAGAGTAGCTGATTGTGGAGTGTCTGGTGGCAGTGGTAACTACCTTATAGTCTGGGCAGAAGGGGGCATAGCTAGTAGACCTGTGACAGCCTTTTCCAGGTGTGTGTGTGTGTGTAAATTAAATTTCTCAAAGTTTGTGCATATCAGCTACTTGGGGGAGGGACATGAAGCACTGGGTTTACATAGAAGGTGCTGAAGGACTTGGCTTGGACACTCAGCTGAAGTTCTAACCCTACAGGTGTACCAGTGGGGAGTATTATTGGGATCTGGAGAGTGACATACATAGTGACATCCAAATCCCGGGCTACGTGCATTCTCTCTGTGCTCTTAAGGGAAATTATACTTGATGCAGAGAGGTCTGCATCTGGAAATACTGAGTGTATCCATTTGTATTCCAAGTACACATCCTTCTCCGGTTTCAATGGTGAGGATTCAGGCTCTTTGATTACTGGCCCAGCATGAGGATGACACATAGTGGTGCCCATCATATATTGGCAGCAGGGGTGGGTGTCCGAGAATTATTAAATGAAAGAGTTAGAACTCATAATAATGTACCTGGAAAATGGAAATTATTTAGCCTGTGTGCAGATGACTGCATCTTAATTACAGATAGCCTTCATCTGATACTGGATGAAGTGGAAAGTTTAAAAAGGAATCTGAGCTGAAATCACACCTCTCAACCTGCAGATATTGAAAATAGGAACAAAGGCCCATGAAAATAGGAGCATCCAGCTAACTGGAGAACTAATTGTCATAGAATCTGAGTACCAAATAGCATATAACTCTTCCTGCTTTCAATAGGAATGTGAGATACTACTGAAAAACATATTTTAAAAATGAAGTGACAAAAATGATGAAACATATACATATATTATTGAAGAGACAGTGTAAAATCTGTAAACTTTAATAAATAATATTGCAAACTTATTCCACACAATGTATTTGTTTTTGTTTCAGAAAAGGGGAAATGTAAGATGTGAATTCTCTTTATTTAAATCATATTGCCATTAGTATGGTGATCATACAGTGTGGTTTTCTTTGTATTTCACAGATTGAAAAATAATGTGATGAAGGGGATTTAAAAAATTGTGTGAAGGGGTAAAGCAAGTCTGAAAATAGAGCTATACCTCTGCAAATAGGAAAACCCTAAATC
Organism: Protopterus annectens; assembly: GCF_019279795.1. Taxonomy (NCBI): domain Eukaryota; kingdom Metazoa; phylum Chordata; order Ceratodontiformes; family Protopteridae; genus Protopterus; species Protopterus annectens. Next base: position 1,282,978,315 of record NC_056733.1, read on the forward strand.
AGTCCTGAAAATAGGAATTTTCCTCTAAAATAGGGACAGTTGACATGCCTGATTGGAATGCAATTGGATTAAGTGTAATAAAATGTTAGTAACACAAAGGGGATATGTGAGGGTAGAACAAAGCTGTGGAATGCTGGGAAGATCTGATCAAGGATACAAGGATACTGAGAGGAGTTAATGTGATAGTTCAGTGCACACAAGGGGTAATGAAGCAGGCATTATTCTAAGCAGAACTGGCATTTTACAGATAAGTCTGCCTAGAAGTCCATACCTGTTTAATCACTTGCCTATATGATGGGATAGTAAGCAGGTCCAAAAGTTGCTGTCCTATTACATCAGTTTTGTCTGAAGCAGGATAGGAAGCCGACTAGTTAAAGGGAGATTTCTACTCTCTGTCAAATTGGGAGGAAAGGGATTGCCAGAGTTTAGATTATATGTTAAAACAAGAGGGGGAGGTTTGGATGGGCTAAGTCTGGAGGAAAGAGAAAGAGTGAGCAGGAGAACAGGGAAGTAAAGTGTCATATTGACATAATTCTAATGTGCTGAAAGTGTAAAATAAAATTGTAGTAGATTTTTGAAGGAGTTATGGAGTTAAAGGTTATGTGTTTTTTATCCATTTGAAGGAAAAACATGGAATAACTGAGGGCAAACATTTAAGGAAAGTTAATGAGGCGGAAGAAATTATATGTAAATAGCATTCATAGGACACCTGATTTCATAACACGAGAAGTTGATGAGACAGGCAATTTATTATTTATGGAACTGAACATGTTTTTTTGAGAAATATGGGGTTTATAAGTCAGATTGTCAGATTGTCTAAGGACTGAACAGTTGATGTTGCTATTATAGGTTATTGTGTGTGAGAAGCTTTCTACAATCCATATTTAATGCAAATCTTATTTTACTGGGAAATGAGAAAATAATAAAGGGGTGGAGGATTTGAGATATGGTTAGCTGTACAAGAAGCTGATTAGGAATACATGTGAGATGCACTTGAGATACTTATAACAAGATTGTCTACTGAGGAGAAAATAATATTTCTCCCCAGGAGTGGGACAATATATTCAAAAGACTTTGGAGATTAAGGTTAGTTCCAGTGTCTTGGGATCAGAACTTGAGATTCGTACATAGATGCTACAGCACTCCTTGGCTGATGTACAATGTATGAAAGGTAGAGGATGGATGTTCCTAGAGATGTTGGAAGTTGAATGCAGCCTGGTTCATATGTTTTGGAGTTGCAAGAAGCACAAAGAGTAGAGGAATTATGTACAGAGGAATAGGGGAGCATGCTGAGAAGCCTAGCCTGATGCATTGGAAAGTTATATTGCTTGGAGTTGGAGGGGACACCCCCATATGAAAGGAATCTGAAACAAATTAGCTTCTTATTTTAGAAGGATGGATTAGAAATAGTTCAAAGGGATAGATAGAGGATTTGGTATGGCAGGATGATAGTTAACTAATTTATAAGGATACAGGAGAGAAAATGCTATGCAGGTGGATCAAAAACAAAAAGAGCAGATAAGGCAGAGTTGAGATTAGATAAATTATATATGAAAGAAGATTAAATAACTTTATATTAAAATCCATATATTTAACTAATATTGGAGTACTTGTTAGGTGATGGGCAAGCGGGTGGGAGGGATTTTACTTTATGAAGTAGTGGGAATGTGTAAAGCAAGTAAATTGTTAAATGTAATTATTTTACACGCAAATCTAAATTAAGGTAAGATGGGATGTTATTGTAAACATTTTACTTTTAATGAAAAAAAAAACTTTATGCAATAAAAAGGAAGAAAAAATAATGATCATCTGCTTTCTTTTCATGCTGTTGTTGTCAATATGTTTTCCATAATCTTGCGTTTCATTTTTTGTGTTACTTTACAATGATTAGTTGATAAGCATTTTAATATGTAAAATAAAATAAATAAATTAATTGTAAATCAGCAGATAGAATGCAGTTCTCAAACCTCATCTTAATACTTACAAACTGTTTCTACACTGTGTGATATATTACAAATCATTTCCTTTCACTATTACTTTCACTGTGGCCCCTAGTGTGATGCGCCTGGATAAAGGTGATAAAAGAATATGTTGAGTTCATCAAACTATACTGGCATATTATTTACAATGAGTACCATCAAATATTCTTCAGAATAGCAAACAGTTCCTTCCTGGCAATGTAACTCCACCTATATCTAGCAGGCGTAGCTATGTTTTTCTGTATTATTCTGTATTATAGAGCTAAATTGTTGCTTAGATATCTGTTGTCTTACTGTTCTGCAAATATACAGAGATCAGTATATATTTTTTTGGTTTTATAATTTGCACTCTGATTCCTCACATCTCTGTTGAAACTTTTCCCCACCCCCTCTCCCTGTTCTTGGTTGTAGTTTAAATTTGGTGGCTTTTGCAGTGCCCGCCCCACTGTAGATTTGATCTAGGACACTCCCCCAGTCCCATCTCTTTACCGCATTCTACCTAATAAACCCTTTCTGCACTTGGTTATAGTCCTTTTTTAATTTAATTACATTTTTTCAAACTGTGTGTGGACTAATATTGCTACATATTCAAGTGTGCCAGCTTTCACTGCATCTAAATTGTTTTTATTACTGTTTTTGCTACTTTTCTGAAAAAAAAATTGTAAGCCTGTTTCCTACCTTTCCTGTAATTAGTGTTCCAGATACAGATTTGCTGTATCCAGGACTATTTGTAAGCTTCTGAGCCCCGCAAACCTTTCCGTGTTGGAGGGAAGCCTTCTAGCTTATCAGTGGGAGTGGTAAGCACTAGGTAACCTGTCTACCACATAAGGAGTGATTCTGGCCCAAAATTTGTAGTTATTGGCCGTTTGGGCAGTCTTCCATCTCTCTCAACTTTCTGATTTGAAGGCCTACATTTGCACTTGTTTCTGTCCTATAACTCCTGGGCCCATCTCATTTGCTCACTCAAAAAAAAAAAAATTATCTGCTTTTACTGTATTTGTGTTTCTTCCTACTTTATTTTGCTTTTGCGTCATCATAAAAGTACTCAATTGTATTTATTACTGCTTGGTGTAACTCATTCTAAGCCTTTTAGTTTAAGCACTTGGGCTTCAGACCAGTTGTTTTACATTAAGAAGGTTTGTGGTCTGCACTGTAGTGGCAGAACAGGTAGCTTACATCCTTCTAAGTTGGGAACTGCTGATTGAGGGCTCAGTGTCTGTTATTCTAAAAGGGTATTAATTCTGGTTTAAGCACTTGGGCTTCAGGCTAGTTATTTTACATTGAAAGGGTTTGTGGTCTGCACTCTTGTGGGAGGAGAGGATGGACTCTGCCCTTCTGAGCTGGAAATTTCTGGTTAAAGGCTTATAGTGCCTGCATATTTGAACTGCTTCTTACTGAAATTGGTACACCTTGTTTGCTGTAGCATAGACTAGATCCAGGCCTGCTGAAACTAGCTTTGTTTGTATAACTTAAGCACTAATCCAGGCATTCTTTAAAGTATTAAATTGTATTTATTACTGCTTGGTAGTAACTTGATTAAAGTGTAGCTATCATTCTAAGTCTTTTGTATTAAGCACTTGGGGTTCAGACCAGTTGTTTTACATTAGGAAGGTTTGTGGCCTGCACTGTGGTGGCAGGACAGGTAGCTTACATCATTTTAAGTTGGGAACTGCTGATTGAGGGCTCAGTGTCTGTTATTCTAAAAGTGTATTAATTCTGGTTTAAGCACATGAGCTTCAGGCCAGTTATTTTACATTAAAAGGGTTTGTGGTCTACACTCTTGTGGGAGGAGAGGCTGGACTCTACCCTTCTGAGCTGGGAATTTCTGGTTAAAGGCTTATAGTGTCTGCATATTTGAACTGTTTCTTACTGAAATTGGTACACCTTGTTTGCTGTAGCATAGACTAGATCCAGGCCTGCTGAATATAGCTTTGTTTGTATGCTTGTTGTTTGTTTGCTTGTTATTTCCCTGAAATGTTAATTCCACCTAAAACATGGCTTTTCAGCGCTTATGTGGATCCCTAGTGATATCTGCATTGCTTACTGTACTTATTTCCTTGTTTCACTTGAAAGAAAGTTACTGTTTGTTGTTTTTGCATTTAAGTTACCTGTAACACATTGCATTTAAGGTTTTAGGTTACCTGTAACACATTGCATTTAAGTTACCTGGCACTTGCTCACTAAAGCAATTATATGTCAGCACTAAAAAATTAAAAGCACTACACCTTCACAAACTCCCCTTGAGTACCTTGTTCCCCATTGGCCCTTTTTTTCAATTATAAAGGAATTCCCAATACTATTCTAGCATGTCCAAAGGTCAGTTGTCAATCTCCTCTTTGGTCCAGCTGGTGAATCTGGGAATCTTGAGGCAATGTTACAACTGCCTCTTGTACGCAGACAACCCTCTCCTCCTCCCAACAAATTCCAACACATGTGAGAGATGCAACCATATAGCCATACTGGAGGCTAAGCTCTCTCAACTCAGTACTGGCAAAACTAGTCAGGAGGAGAAGGAAACTGCACTCACTACAATTCCAGTCTCACACAGACCTACCACGACAGCAAACCAAACACATAAACACACAAAAACATATTCGGAGGCTCTAAATAAAAATCTGCCTAAGCAGCAGAGACTTCCAAAGCAGACACCCAAGCAACCGCTACCCCAAAACAAAACACATGCAACACATAGCTCACAAAGCCCTTAAGGCTAAACAACACACCTGATACACTTGTAATAGGTGACTCTATCGTCAGGCACACTGACGTCCTGCTCACCAGGCTGAACAAGGAGAAGGACACGGTGAGCTGCCTGTCAGGCGCTAGGATCTGTCACATAACACAAGCACTCAGGTCACTCCAAGGCAAGTACAAATATGACTTAGTCATTGTCCATGCTGGTGTGAATGACCTGAGACGTACCTACCTGGACTACATGAAAAGAGACATAGAGGAGCTCTCTGAGCATGTAGCCCAGGTCGGTATGACCCTGAACTTGAGTAGCATCTTACCCTCACCAAGAATGATGCCACAATATGAAGACACGATGATCAATTTCAACAACTGGCTTAAGTATTGGTGTCATTCAAAGGGGATACAATGCCTGTCAGCCTGGGATGACATGCTCGACAAGCCACGATGCTTCACTAGGGACGGCTTGCACCTGTCACCCCTGGGCTTTTGGATATTGGCAAAGACTCTTGCTACCCCCATAGTGCCTTTTTTAGGCAAGGCTCAAAAGACAAACCCACCTCCATAGGTATCACAAGGGATAAGAAACTAAGAGTAATGCTACTCAACGCCAGAAGTCTAAACCTCAAGATGCACACACTCGAAACTCTCCTTACCATGGAGAACATTGATATCTGTGCAGTAACAGAAACCTGGTTCAAGGCTTCCGAGAGCCATGGCCTCAGGCTAAACGCCAAAAAGTGTATAGTCATTCCCTTTGGCAAAAACAAAGTGCCCAAAAATTACCACATAGGTGGTAATCCATTAAGTATAGAAGAAGTAATTAGGGACCTGGGGACCCAAGTTGATAGCAATCTCTCATTTGACAACCACGTGGCCAAAGTGGTTAGAAAAACATTTTATATAGCCCACCTAATCATGAAGGGATTCACATCTAGATCAGGGGAGGTCATCGTGCCTCTTTACTCATCCCTCATCATGCCCATAATTGAGTACAATGCCCCTTTTGGGGTGTACATTACCAGACACCTGCAGCAACTGGAAAGACCCCAAAAGTACCTCACCAAGAGGATCAAAGGGCTCAAACAGATGCCATATACTGCTGGTTAAAGAAACTCCAGCTCTACTCAGTGGCATACCGCCTGCTCAGAGGCGATCTGTGCCTGACGTATAAAGCCATGTCCAACCCGGAATTAAGGGACATGCTGCACCTCAGAAAATCCAAATCCCATCGAGCTACGCGCTCGAGAGACTTGAACCTCAGCATTGAAATAAATAGGACATGCTGGAGGGACAGATTCATAACCCAGAGGCTCCCTTCACTCTGGAATAAAATCCCAGTCCAGGTTAGGCAGAGTCCCTCATTGACTCTCTTCAAGAGGAATCTTGATGAGTGGATGGGAGATCCTAGGTTTACCCCGGGTATCACTTCTGTGTCACTGTTAGACAGAGGCACAGTATACTAACCTCGAAAAAAGGCATAGCAAAATTAATTTAAAATGGGTGGTGAAAGCCAAACACACACTGGCTAGGCTTATAAATGCCCTAGGGCAGATAGCCTAGTATGAACCTATGAACCTATGTGGCTTCAAATAAAACTAAAGACTAGGACATTTGCATTATCATAGTCTCCAGAATATACTGTTGGTCAATGTTTATCGTAGGAATGATATTAGTTTGAAATGTTATTTACTGTTAATTAGGGAATCATCTCATTCTGTTAAGTGTGTAACCAGTATTTCCTGTGATGAAAAGTATACAGCCAGCTATTATGTTTATAGGGTCACAGGTATGTATTAGGCAATCAATCTGCGGGCAATTACCACCCTCCAACTTAAAGGAGGGAAGCCAAGAAAGACTGGGAGAGAGAATTTGAGGCTGGTCATCCAATTATCTAGGATTACCTTGATGGTTCCAGAGGTCCAATGTAGAAGGTCTACAAAGAGCAAACCATGTCCAAGAAAAAAAAACAGTGAAGAAAACACACAGTATTGGAAAACACCCATGTACAGCGATACATCACTTCGCATCTTCACAAAGGTGCGTTCTCATCTAATGAAGCATTTGTTAACGTGAAAGTGCTTATATGAAAAAATGAAGTGGCATTGTATATTATACTGACTAAAGAACACATTTAGAGTACTGTATGTGGTCCATGTTCGATACTGTGTGTTTTCTTTAGGTTCCAGAGGTGAGGGATACATTGGGATATGAATCTACCACATCAACTTTCTCTCTCTACTATACAATATAACAAACTTTCTTGTTGGAAATTAAGCTAGATATCTCCAGACTTAGCTAGTAGAGTAGCTAGGGATGGGCAAAACAGGCAACTGTCCCAGGCACAGAATGTTAGAGAGCATGATCTGATCAGCCATCCATCATCTTGATTACTTTTAGTGCAATACCATCTTTTAAAATCTGGTATTTCATTTGAGGTCAAACCTGAGCACTGTAGTGGGTGAACTATGTGTGGTCTGACTTTAACAACTGCTTGCAGTTTGCTACAGTTTGAATAGGAAAAAAAAAACTTTTTTTTTAAACTAAAGTTGAGAGCTGTAGTGCTCTTTACATGATACAAATTGTAGCAACTGCTTGTTACATTTCTAGCAAATAGCTTGCTACAATTTAAAAGATATTTTTTAAGTAAACCTGAATGTCCTAGCACTCACTGCACAATATAAACTGTAGGAACTGTTTGCTCCATTTGTAGCAAGTAGTTTGGTAGAATTTAAAGGAAAAAAAATATATATGTTTTTATTATTTTTTTTTTTAGTATAACGTTAGGAAGGAAGTTTGGGGGAGAACACAGAAACAGGATGTGAATGGCTGGGACAAGGTGGAGGGGGTAGTGTCTTGTATCTGGCCACCTAGTCGGTCTGCCAGTAAAAGTAAAGGACTTTTTTTTTGTACTTTACATGAAGATCTGAGGGGGTGGCACTGGTTTTGTGGGACTGGTCAGGGTGATGTTTGAGACAGCTATTTTTCTGCACTTAACTGGTTGTAGTTTTGCTTAGATAAAGATGGTGCTTGTTGTGATGCTGTTTGCAAAGGTTACTTATATTTATTTATTTTTGTAGTGTATTTTCAATGCTATATTCTTGTTCTTTTTATAGGTAAATGCCAGACTATCAGTCTGCAGATCATTATAAGCTGAGCCAGCAATCAGATGTCAGAGTCAAACCTTGTATTTTGCATTTATGAGGTAAAGACCTTAATCATTATGCCAGCCCCCACCCCTGGCTTTATATTAAACACTTTTCCTCTTTATTGTCTCTTTAGCTTGTCCCTCTCTTTCTGAACCTGTCTGATAAGGGCTCTCCTTTTATTTCTTTATTTTAGGTTCTGTAAGAAGTGTCCAAGCAGACAGTACCCGTAAATCCATATATAACATTCCCCTATAAAGCCAAGTCAAGCTAAAGAACCTTACACTACTCCTTTCTGCTGAAATAAAGTATGAACTATGTTTTAATTTTATATTTTAATAAAAGGACTATTCAATAAATTCATATCTTATGCTTTTACCTCTTAAAATTATCATGGCTGCTCCCACAGACAATAGCTAATATCTCCCAGTTGTGGACAATCCCCCCCAAACTTCCCTGAGTTTCTAATACATATGTTGCCACCAACACAAAAAAAAATATCCTGCTATGCTACTTAGTGTCATGGTTGACTTTTTATTTTAAGTAACCTTAATAGGTATTATTATTATTATTATTATTATTATTATTATTATTATTATTTTAATTTATATTCTGCTGACCCAATTTAGTCAATCCATCAGCATAAAACTACTACTGAGTAGACTGATCTCACACTAACATGTGAGTCTGTGCCTGCTTTACTCCCATCCCATCCCTAATTCCTTAACCACCCTGTATCATTTAATTTATAGTTTCGTCTCCTCTCCCACTCTCCACATATAAACCTCAACCAATTAAAATTTCACTCACTTCTAACCCTATCAACTGAAATTGTTGACTTTCCCTTCTATGTACTATAAAATATATCTGCTTGATAGCTCCACCTTACACACCTAGTTACTCAGAATAGTTATACCAGTAGCTTCCTTAGTGATATTTGAGCTCATTAACTCTATTTTATAAATCTGCTTAGACAATGATCGATAGCTCTGTACACTCCATCCAAGCTTCCTTGATATAAAACCCTCCTACAAAAACTTTAACATCTAAGTTAAATTCAGTATAATTGTTCTCATATCCAGCAATACAGAATTTTACAACTGTACCAAACAGCTCCATTTAAAAGTTTCATATATCACTCTCTTCCCTTATACTTACTGTCTTCAATGATTTGTAATAAACGTATACCCCAGACTTGTGACACATTACTTATGCATTGCCCCTAACCCCTCCTACACTTCTCTATCTACCCTCCAAAAATATAATTTTCCTTACCACAATCCTACAAAATTTCCCCTAACTCCTCCTAGATATCTTAGCCAGTTTCATCTCTTATACTTCATTCCTAGCTAATGCTCTCATGTTCCTTTCTCAACTCACATCCCCACCTCACCCTCTTGTCATCATGTACCACATCATCACACTTACTCTATTCTTTATATGGCTGTCTATCTATGTTATCATCTTGTCAACAGTCATTACCATCTAAACCACACTTCCTCATCCTTTTAATGCCCAACTATGCACACATCTTTCTCCTGTATTCCTCTATCTACCCCCACCTTCACAATGCAACTTTCCACTATTTCATTACACTTTGACACATAAAGGCCAAAATCTCCATTCCACTTCTTCCCTAAAATTAATCAAATATATACTACTTCACAAATCTATACCAAAATTTAACTTCACTTCTAATAAATGGTAATATTCATACCAGTTCTGACCCAAACTCTCATATTCCACCCACTTAGAATCTATTCCATTTAGTCCTACCATCAGCTTAGTTAATCCATCAGTTTCCTCCTCACACGGTCTGAAACTGTTTTCCCTCAACATCCAACATCCAACAAAATCTCCTCACTACATGTATGGATTCTTACCTGATATTCTAGTATTAACAGAAAATGATTAAAACCATCTAAGAAATCATGTCATTAAGATACAATATAGGATCATAGGATTATAGGAAGTTAGTAGGCTAATGGCCCTAGGGCCCTTACAAGCCTATCCAAGTTCTGCCCTTGTTTCCACACTCAGCACCTATTACCACTGTCCAAGAGAGAGTCAGGTGGAACCCCCAGGTGAATTTACAGTTACCCATCCAATCATCCTGATTGCACTTGAAGAGGGCCAAAGAGGTGCTCTGTTTGAAATTAATTGGTTGTCTGTGCCACAGATGTGGTTACCTCTGGGAGACAAAGCTGTCCTTCCAGCAGGTTCTATTAATGTCACATACCAGGTTAAGGTCTTTAGATCAAGTAACCCGAGACGCACTGGACTTATAGATATGCAGCATCTCCAATAAAGCAGAGTCTGAGATTGCCTTATACACAAGGCAGAGATCACCTCTGAGTAATCTGTATGAAACAGAGTAAAGTGACAGTGATTTCAGGTGTTCCACATAGGACAGTTGGTGAATACCTTGAATTCTCCTTGTGATGAACTTTTGTGGTCTCTCCAATTGATGCAGGTGCATAGAAAGGTACATACTAAAAGGGGCATTGTACTCAATTACTGGCCTGATGAGGGAAGAGTAAGGGATGTTATAATGCCGCTTTTTATGGAGGCAATGCCCTTACATATGTGATGAGCAATATAGAATGCTCTTCTTACCACTGTGGAGACATGGAGATCAAAGGTAAGGTTACTGTCAACCTGTTTGCCCAGGTCTCTCACCACTGAGTGCATACTTAGGGTGTTTCAGTTTATGTAGCAGTTATCAGGAACATTGCTCTTACTGAAAGGGATGATAATAAATTTTTTGCATTGAGTTTAGGGCCATGACTTAGACACCAATCATTTGTTTACGTAAGACCCTCTTGTAGGATGTTGACATTGTTAGGGGATTTAATCACTGCTCCCAGTTTGCAGTCACTAGGAAATGGTGGCAACCACAGGCCTTTAGCTTTTGCTTGTACTTTGGAGAAATAGATTCTGAATAGTAGAGGTCCCAGGACTAATTCCTGTGGAACACCACTGGTTACGGGTCTACTGTTGGAAGTGGATTCCCCTATTTTGAATGTATGGGTTCTATCAGTGAATCAGTTAGCAACCCACCTAATGATATAAGGGTTGATACCTAGGTGGGTGAGTTTGTCAATAGTTCCTGAGTGGGGGATAATGTTAAAAGCCTCAGCCAAGTCCAGGTAGGCTGTATGCACAGTTTTCCCCTAGTCCAGGGCTCTGGTGATTGTCTTCAAGAAGTCCATCAGGTTTAACAGGTATGATCTCCCTTTGACAAATCCAAACTGAGTAGCGTAAAGTGTTTGAAGATTATCTATATCTTTGTGATAAGGTCCATGATGATTTGCTCCATGGCCTTGCACATAAGGCTAGTCAGGCTAATAGGTCTATAGTTTCTGGGGTCGGTAAAAGCACCACACTTGTGCAAGGGGATAACGGTGCCCATTTTCCATTCAGCTGGGATGAAGCCGATGTTTAGACTATGACTGAAAAGAGTACCCAGTGGTGTTGCTAATTCTTCTTGGAGCCCATGTAGGACTCAGCCTGGGATGTTATTAAGTCCCATAGATGCTGTGTTGTTGGCCTTAGAGAGGGCATTTATGACCTGTTCTCTAGAGATACAAGGTGGGGGACAGGTGGAAGGAATGTCATGGGGTATGTGTGGTGGGGACAGAGAAGTGAAGTTTTCACAAAGCCTGTCGGCTAACATGTTTGCTATGTCCACAGGATCAGTGTATGTGGTATCATTAACTACCAGTTTGGTGCAAATCTGGGTTTTATCTTTTAGGCTACGGATGTAACTAAAGAACTCCTTATTGTTGTCCTTAGTTGAGGACACTAATTTGGATTCATAGTTTGCTTTGGAGGTCTTCACAATAAGCCTTATTTATTTGCTTGTTAAGCTGCAGAGGAGTGTTTCCAGTTTAGGGCACACTAACTCTTACTTTTTTCTGTATGTAGTCAGTTAGTTAAATAAGTCCACAAGCACAGTAGAAGCCATAGAGCAGATCAAGGCTGAAAATTAAATCCCACATGCAGCACTGGAATAAAATCGAATGTTTATTCACAAAACAGGTCCTTGAGAAAGGGCTAATTTTTATTCCATCCTGTTTGAGTGATATAACAGACACTATATTGGACATTAGAGTCTTTACTAAAAATGTCTTGTTAAAATTAGAATTTGGTGATGCATCTTTTGTTGCTGATACTCATTGTTTTAAAAAACTTAGCTTGTATATTCCTAATTCCCATCCGTTAGTAGATGCATTTATTAAGATGGTTGAGGATGATGTACTTGATTATGAATTTAAGTCTAGATCAGCTAATGTAAGAACTAGAAGATATAATCTTAATATGAGACAAAGAATTGCTTTAACACATCTCCATGATGACTGTAGTATTGTGATTAGACCTGTGGATAAGGGTGGACCCATTGTCATTATGGATAGAACACACTACTTTGTCACTATGAAATCTATGTTAAGTGATGGGAGGTTTTATTCCATTATAGATACAGCACAGGTGGAAGTATATGTACAAAGGATTAATTCCCTGGTAGAGGATTTGTTTAAGAGTAATTTGATTACTGAGGAGATATACCATTTTTTTCTGTGTTGAAAATCCCCTTATACCATCTATTCAAGGACTACCGTAGGTGAATAAAGATGGGGTCCACCCCGATGAGATGTATAGTGGCCGATCGAGGATGGTTTACCGAGCCTCTATCCCTGTATATTGAGGAGTTCTTGAGACTGGTGTTTGACAGGAACTTGCATATATTGAAGGACTCTAAGCAGTTTTTGTTAAATTTATATGACTTCAGAAAGTATTTATCTGTTGATGCCAAGTACATATTTGTTACTCTTCATGTGTAATCGCTGTTCACATTCATTCCGAATAGGGATGGGGTTGAAAGCATTCATAGATGCTTAACTGAACATAGTGATTACACTGAGTCCTTCATTGATTTAGTTTGCTCCCTATTAGAACTGGTTTTAGAGAACAAAGTCTTTCAGTTTGATGAACAGATTTATTTACAGAAAGATGGTGTAGCTATGGGCACTTCGTGTGCCAATAGCTACACCAATCAGTTCATGGCCAAATGAGAGGAAGATCTTTTGTTTAAACTGCAGAACTTCATTGCTTTTGTCCCATTTTATAAATGTTACATGGACAATTTATTTTTTATTTGGACAGGGAGCTCTCAGCAGTTATTTACATTTTTTGATGTAATAAATGGCCTGACCAACTATTTGAAATTTAGTATCACATCCTCTGAGACCTATATAGTATACTTGGATGTGTATATAGAGAGATTAAGTAATGGTATGGTTAATACAGGGGTATTCAGGATGTCTTGCAATAGGAACAGACTCCTGTATAGATATAGTATGCATCCAGGACATGTGTTCAAAAATATTATAAAGGGACAAGCAATGTGTGAATCTAGACTAAATGCATCAGAGGATGGCTTTCATTCTGAACTATCTGATTTGGAAGGAAGGCTGTTAGCCAGGCCCTATAAACCAGATGAGATACAGAGAGGGTTTGATGGGCTAAATTTGTTGAGGAGAGATGTGGCATGTCCTTATTTCTCAGATCCAACCCCTGATGTATGTATGTATGCCAGACAGGAAGAATGCTAGTAGTGAGATCAGAATTCCCTTATTTTATACACATGATGTTGGTTTGATTAAGGACATTACTGGTAAAAATTGAGGTGTTCTTACTATAGATCCAGCCATCCAACAGATTGTTGGGGATATCCCCCGTTTTGCCTATAAGAATAAACATAATTTAAATAGCATGTTATGCTATCCTAGAAGTTTACCTAATCTGTCCACTGAAGAACATCATTGTTGCACCACTCCATGTAATGCATGCAACTATTGTGGTTATACCGATAGCAGTGGCTCCTTTTTGCACCCTGTCACCAACTAGCCATATAGATTTCATGCGGTTGCCAACTGTCGAACGGAGCATACAGTTTACCTGGGTTATTGTGAAGCCTGTGGTACATACTATATTGGTAAGACAGACAGGAAGTTTAAGGATAGGATTAGGGAGCACCTGTACCATATTAGAATTAAGTCCAACAGTAATGACCTTGCAAAGCATGTAATAAGCACTGATGTGTATCATACTTTCATGTTTATGGCTATTGATGTGAGCTTTCCTAATCCACGAGGTGAGGATATTAGGAATTACACAGAAGGATGAGAGACCAGGTGGATTATTAGACTCAGGGCAGATCAGTGGCCTAGGTTAAATGACAAGGTCCCCCTAAGACCAATACTTAAGTCTAGAGATTTAAAAGTGAAATAAATGACTAATAATAAATGGTTTTGTATATATATATATATATATATATATATATATATATATATATATATATTAGAGTTTACATGGTTGCTTTATTATTATTATTTTTTATCTCATGGTTTTTGTCTTTCATATATTTTAGTTGATGTTACATTGCTGTGGCTTTTGGTAGTACCACTTTAAATCTTGTGCTAATTAACTAGGTGATTGCTATTCAGGAAGTATAAATTCAGCCTTGATTATTTCCATCTGTAAATGGTCTGAAGAAGCCCTCTGGGGTGAAAGTGCTTACCTGACTGTTCCTGTTTTGTGAATAAACATTTGACTTTATTCCAGTGCTGCATGTGGGATTTATTTTTCAGCCTTGGTCTGCTCTACTGCTTATACTGTGCTTGTGGACTTATTGGATTCATATTTAGCTGTAAAGCGTTTATCCCCTGGAGGTGTTTTTTTGTTTCTTATAGTTAGATAGTTTGTTTAAGTTCAATGTTCCTGCTAGCCATCCTGATGTATTTGTATACAATAGGTTACTTAAATTAACACCCAAGCCTCAACGTCTTCTTAATACACATTTGACGAGCAACAAGACCATCTCACCAAAAGATCAGGCTGTGTGGTAATCATGTTTTCTAACAACCTTCAAGTAATCACCTTCCCAAAAGAAATCTCCCACTTTCACAGTGTTGAAATGTTACTATCTATCTGACCGGTAAGCAACCAATAGAGCATACAGTATTTATAATTCTCCTATAACCCTTCAGGATAATCTAGCAATATACAAGCTATCGTAGGTATGCTTGCATGGACTTCCATCAACATAGTCCATTGATACAATCGTATTAGGTGATATGCTTAGTAACTGGGCTTCTTGCAATCTATTCTCCTCCTATACTGGGCAACACTCCTCTGACCTTTACACTTACAATCAACTAACCACTAAACCCACCCGATTCAACAAGTCCCCAGGTACAAAACCAATACTCCATTATATTATAACAAGCAAACCAGACAGCATAATGGAAATTGGAATTTTACCCCTTTAAGCAATCATCAACCCGTCTATGCACTCCTCTGCATAAAAATAATTTCTACATAACCCCAGAAATTTCTCAAAATTCAACAAAGACATATTCATTGAAGCCATCAGGGTCTACAACTGGAACATTCTACAACTGTTACCCATTAACAAAGCTGTAGACCACTTTTAGCATACCTTTCTAACCATATAAATGCTCATGCACCACTCAAGAAAAATGAGTCAAATCTATCCTTACATCCTGGCTAAGACTAGAAAAATAATTACTGGTGAGAATAAAAGGTAATAGCTGACACACCTAATGAGGCAACAAAACTCATCATCCCTTCAATCCTATCATACTCCAACAAACACTACCAAAGAACTTCCACACACAAAAAAAAAAATTTTCTGTAATATCCATAATCTGTATTCTAAATCTTGAAAAACACTTTTGTTCAGAGTTATCTCAATTTGCAAATCCTGCCAAGCCACCCCTGTTTAACGCACTACCAAATAACACTGACCACAACACTGCAGGTGCTTTTAACTCCAATTTCATTAATGCATGTCATCTCTCTTTCTGACCTGAAGTAACACTGCGGTAGTTACACACCCCACTCGCCCATGACAGTCTACATACTGAAAATCCTAGGCATGGTACAGACACCAAATATCTATTCTCACCAACAGATCAATACACAAATATAATTTTCCAAACTGGTGGAAACAGTCCAATAAACTGCCCCTCCACTACAGTGGATATTGCACAGAATTTACTAACTTCTGACCAGTTGCTATCTTTTCAACATTCTCCATATTCCTTGAAAAATGTATCTAAGCCCAACCTCTCCAATTTCTGCTATCCAGTAACCTCATGTCTCCATCCACACATGGGTTTTTGCCCTCACAAAGCACGGATACTGCACTAGTGCCATTAATAAATACAATTCACCAACACAGAAACAACAATAAATTAGTTTCTGTCATATTCCTTGACATATGTAAGGCATTTGCAACAGTATCGCAATAAATTCCACCATGGAATATAGAATGTTCCCTGTCCCTCTCAGATGGTATGCCTGTTATCTGTCAAATAGGTCACAAAGTGTTGAATGGCAATAAGCTTTGTCAGCCTCTCTTCCCATACCAATGGATGGTCCACAATGCTCAATTCTAGGTCCCCTTCTATTTACTACGGTCACTAATAAGGTGTGTCAACATCTCTCTCCATACTGATGGGTACTCCATAATGTTGAATTCTAGGTCCCCTTCTATTTAAAATTGTCACCAATGGCATGCCTTTACACTCAGGCAACTCTTCCATGATCTTCCACCATTCAGTATACTAATGATGTCACCATTATTTCTTCTGCAAATGCAGTTCAAGAGATGCAGTTTAATGTCTAACATTCTTTCTCCTCACTAGCTCAAAGATTCAAATCTTGTCCTTAACGAAAAAAAATCTATGCTGTTCATCTTCAAAAACTACCAAGATACCAAAACTACCTTAAATCTAAATATAGCATCCTTAAATGGCATTGTAATATAAACTGTATCCCATTCAAAAGTACTTGAACTTGCAATCATTGAAAACCTAAAATTTGATCTTCATGTTCAATATGTAACAAAAAAAAAAAAAATCAGAAACTGGCCATGCAATGCAAAGTCAAATCTTTCCTTACAGATTCCAGAAGGAAATGCATAGGATCTGTCCTTCTTCTACCCACTTTATTATATGAACCCTCTACCTTCACTAATCTACAATAACCCCAACTAATTAAACTTATAGGCCAAGAATAAAATCGCTAAAGTTGCCCCTAATTTACATAGTCGGATGGCTGCAATGCAATCAGGCAATTTAACTGGCTTGAAGACTCCAACTTCCTAAAACTCACACTGCTTAACCTATTCCAAAACCTCTTATATATCCCAGAAAAATGTCTACCTCTGGCTTCTCTCATGATTTGGTACTATTCCCCTCATACACTCAGATCTCAGAAAAATTCTTATTACATATTTCCCTAACTAACAACTCACATAGTAATGCTATCTTCTCTCACAACATTTCCAGGCAGTGAAAGTCCCTCACACCATCAATCCATGAAATCAAAAAGCCACACCACTTTTTTAATCATCTCTTTGTAAGATGTGGAGTTATCACTTTTCATCCAGCCTTGGACAACTCTGCTCTATTCTTCCTTCACTGTTCTAATTCTTAAACTGTTACACATTTTAGCATCACCATGTATGTTTGTTTATCTTCATTTCACTTTCCATCGCCTCTCTTTAGTCACTCACTCTTCTGTTTCCTCTACCCCACCCCTCACATAACACTCCTATGCCTTGGTAGATTATATCCCTTCTCAATACTGCATTACCATTTCCTTTTTTTCACTTCAGCAAAATGCATGCATATTGCAAACATGACTGTTTTTACCCATAATTCCATTTGCAACTTGTTGTTCTTCATATTCATGGAATTATGTTGCATGTCTGCTCTTTTTGTGACTATGTGAACTTTTTTTACCACAGCAAAATTTATATATATTAGAAATATAACTGATTAAAAATTACCACAAATTTTTCACTATTATTACCAATATTTTAGGTCATTGTTCTTTATGTAATATACCCCCATTTATAAAATGCCATTCATGCCATTGTTACTACTATGTAAATCTGCTATGTTTGTATATCACTGAATTTCATGAGGCTTTTCTCCCAGGAATTCAGATGCAAAGAGGCTTTTAGCCCAGTTAGAACTTTAAGGTTAGCAAATTTTTAAAACAAAAAAAATGCTGATAAAAAAACAACAAAGTATTTATTTATATTTTCACAAGTAATCACGTATCATAGTTTTATGTTTTTGAGCTATCTATAATTATTACTGTAACAAACAATTTTGACAAAAGTGTTGTCTAGTTTTAAATATTGCCCATGCTATTTTCAGTATCAGTAAAAAGTAATCTGGAAACAAGCAAATAATCCACAACCAGCCAAATTAAAAAAAGTTTAATATAAAACAGCACCTAAGACACTCTAGCACCTCAGCACACAGCCTTCCAGGAGTAATCACACAGCTTATATAACGCATTAATTAAAACCAATAAATTAATTACATAATAATTGTTTCCAATTAATTTCCAAATTTAAACCCACAGGTAACATTGTATCAAATTTCAAAATGTAAATGGATTCTTTATAAAGCAGTTTGTCCTTAATATTGCACATTTCCCCAACCTTTACAGAAACTTGTTTCAAAACACAACCCTGCAGTAGGGAATAATCACCATCATGTCTTGCTTTAAAATGCATGGCAATATTACTCTTAAGCTTTTTCTTTTTTATGTCCCTAATGTGTGCTTGTATTCTTACTTTAAATTTTATTTTGCTTTCCCCTATGTAATATAGATCACAGGGGCATTTTAAGGCATATACGATGCCTTCACTATCACAAGAAACTCTACTAATAGGTGAAAAATGAACACCATTTATTTTAGCAAAACTTGTAGCAATATAAGGACATATACTGCAACCCCCCACAAAGGTATGTACCCACCAAAGAAGGGCTCACATGTAACCTATCACTAGGGGAAATAAAATAACTAGAAGTTAAAAAAATATTTTACATTTTTTCCCCTTATATACAAAAAAGAAGGATGGTGCAGAATTAAATTCCTCATTTCACCATCCTGCATCAAAAATTCCCAACAATGATGTAATATACTACTTATTCCCTTACTAAGACTATTATACACTGAAACAAAAAATACCAGCTCTTCTGACTTAACCAGATTTTCATTAACACTTACCTGCTCATTACCCATTCTACCACAAACTGGGTTTACACCCAGTCTTTGTGAAATTTCTTTATGCAGAGACCTTTTAACTGTATTATAACTGTACCCTCTACTAATAAACATCTGAAAGGTTTGCTTACATTCTTTCACAAAATCATCCCAATCACTACAAATTCTATGTATACAGAGAAATTCTCAGCAAGGAAGACATTCCAGTAAATGTTGGGGATGGAAGTTAGCCCCATGTAATGGGCATTGTCTACAAATTTCCTATAGACAGAGGTTTGAATGCCTCCACAGTCCATTCCTTCCAACATTAAATCCAAAAAATTCACCTAAGTACCACATTGTATACCATCAAAACTTAAACTATAAATATTCTGTTTCAAATCACAACAGAAGCCTTCAAGACAATTTCTTCCCCTTCTACATATAAAGATCAAGTCATCTATGTACCTATAACATGAAATAAAATGGTTCTTAAAAAACTGATGCTTACACAAATACTCCAACTCAAAAAGTGCCATGAATAAATTGCCATATATGGGGGCAAAATAAGCCCCCATAGCCATTCCTTGCAATTGATGATAAACAGACCCATCAAATGTAAAATAATTGTTCAATAAACAGAAGTGTGTGAGATCTACAACATAATTAGATAAAGGAGAATCTCTCCAAAAATAACACAGAGCTTTAATACCATGTTGTTGCTGAAATACTTTTTACATCCATAGTTAACCAATACATGTCTTTATCCCAAATTACACTCTGTATTTTGATCAAAAAATCAAAAGAATCCCTAGTGTAAGATTTTAACTTCATTACAAATGGTTTTAAATATTCATGTATAAGCAAACCTATGTTATTCAAAAAGTACTTATACACTCCCACAATTGGGTGAACTGGAGGATTCTCCAAACTTTTATGCAATTTGGGCAAACAGTAAAAAGCAGGTATTTTACAACCATTAACCCCAATTTTTTGTCAACATCCCCCTTCATTAAATAACCTAACCTAATATGCTACATTTTATATTGCTTCACTGCATTATCATAAATATTAACATCACATTTACCATAAATTTCATTGTTATTAAGATGTTCATAGCACATGGCAAAGTATTGTGTATGATGTAAAATAATTATCTTATTCCTTTTATCTGAGGGCTTAATCACAATATCTTTTCTTTTACTTAAACCAGTGAGAGCTTTCCATTCAGACTTGATCAAATTATATATGATATCACTATGCTTATGAAAACTGTGATACAATTGCATAACTTGAAAATTAAACATGGAAGAAAATTGTTTAATTATTTCATTAGTATATGGTGGAATAAAAGAACTGCTGCCCGTAATAGCTTGTGTATTCAATAAACAGCAAGCATTCACATATTTTGTCAGAAACACAAGAAATAAAACTTTCAGCCCCAGAAATGTCATCTTCTGATAAGCTCAAATCCCCTATGTTTGTAGGGTATTGCAAACTTTCCTTTTTACCAAAGAAGTACTTTAAATGTAACTTCCTTACTAAACAAAAAATATTTTGTTTTAGAATATGCAAACATGGAATGACTGTTGGTACAAATTTCAAACCAAATTCCAATACATTACACTCATTATCACTCAAGACACATTTAGATAAACTTACAATAAAAGATTCTGAGGATATGTTAACAACACATGCTGAGGAAACATTAATTCCATCTACCTCGCTTAGAATGAGGTCTAGCGTTTCCTTCAGTACAGTTATATTGTCCCTGAAAGTTCCCATTTTCTTTATATCCATAAATTATCTTAAAAATAAAAATTATATGCATTATATAAGCTGTGTGAGTTTTGTAGCATGTATATTACTCCTGGAAGGCTATGAGCCGAGGCTCAAAAGTGCCTTAGGTGCTGTTTTATATTAAACTTTTTATTGTGGCCGGTTATGGATTATTAAAAAAGAATCTGTTAACTGCTCTGGCAGTGTAGAGGGATATAGTCATTCCTATGGCCCTATTAACCTGAGTTCGATTACTGACTCAGGCAACTGACAGGACAGAAGGGAATGGATGGTCATGCCCATCCCAGAGAGTAGGGTGAATGGTTATGTCAGCATTTCTGGCTAAGATTACAGGTAGAGGCTGTGGACATCACATGAGGAGGCATAGCTCAGAAAGGCTAAGTTGGTGGCATAGCTAAGCTGCTGCAGAGGAAGGGTGATATACCACCCCTCCCCCACTGCACACTTGTCCATTGAGCATACCACAGAACATCGATGGGGAGAATCAAGGGTAGGGCAAAACTAAAAAAAAAAAAAAAAACATCCTCAATGGAATGTGAACAACAGACACCCAAAAGATGTCCTTAGGTTCTATGAACTACCCCAGCAGAAAAAAATAAATATAGTCTGCAGGGGGTAGGAGTAGTTGGCAGACCCAGAATGGAAGTGGGGAGCAGTGTAGCAGTGCTGTAGGGATAATGTAGATAACCAACAAAAAGGGAATTGTATATTGTTCTGTGCATTAATCAAATGCTCTCCAAGTGACAGCAATTAAAATCTAAACAATAATTTATGCATCACAGTCTCTTTCATGTTTCATTTTCACTAGGACAAGAGTGCTGCTTGTGAACATATAGAGATATGAATCTGCTTAAAAAAGTCCAGAGCTCTGTCTAGTTCAATGATTAATGGAGTGCACCAAGAAATGAATTGCCCCTTCCAGTTTGACATAAAATGCAACAAACATTTTGAAAAATTATGTCTACAAGAAAATGTATTCTATTACTTTTATAAACTAAGCACCCATTGTTGACTTATATCAAAAATGATTATTTTAACTGAGCAAGATATCTTAATATAACAGCGCATTTCACTTCAGCACCATAGGAGTGAGGTGAATTGTGATACTCGTAACAGTGCCTTATTAACTCTAGAAATCTTTAATGAGTTCATAAAACAAACAGCAGTTGTTTAGATGTCTGCTTTGTAAAGTAAGAAAAATGTGAGGCACTTAAGACTGAAAAATGAACAAGTAAATGCTATTCTCAACCCATAAACTGTGCAGATCTAATGCTCAG
The DNA here is from genome assembly GCF_019279795.1 of Protopterus annectens. Lineage (NCBI taxonomy): Eukaryota > Metazoa > Chordata > Ceratodontiformes > Protopteridae > Protopterus > Protopterus annectens. Next base: position 1,283,000,302 of record NC_056733.1, read on the forward strand.
TACCAACAGCACAATGCTCTTAAAAGTTGCTTGATTTCGCTCTTGAACCTGCATGAAAAATGGATCTGAAAATATAAATGTATATTAAATTGCGCTGACTGTGGGGACCTGAACTCTTTAACTTTACATTTTGAATTCCATCTTCCTTTCTACTACATTTTAGATGGATTACTGACTCAGCCATGAACTTGCAACAAGCGTGTAGTAGAGTTTTTAATAACATTAGTGGTTATGAAATGTCTTTCCACTCTGGGACTCAAACTCATGACCTTTGCTTTCACAATGCAGTTTCTTTCAAATTATAGTACATAAAGCTCCATGAGCCATCTCTGATCTTGCTTCTCAATCTGTCATATCACAGATATGCATGGAATGTAGAAACAGTTACAGCTGCTTTTTTCTTTTTGAGCTTTAGAGTTCAAATATCATGTAAGCTCTTGTTTGTGCTACATTCTTCTACTGTGCAAATATCTACACACACTTCAAGTATTATTTTAATACATTTATTATGTCAACAGATTTTTTTCCTTTACTTTAGATAAAAGTTAAAACCTTTGTGCATGCTTTAATGGCTTTCTCTATAATACTTCCTGCCATCTATGATAATTTTGTAGTAATAATTAGGTTACTTATATGCTAAGGTTCCAATTAAGGTTAAAGTCTAAGTTCATAGATCAAAGTAGCATGGTCCTTCCAGAGCACTTCTAGTAACCATCTTGAATAACAATCACTGTGTTTTTTTAAAGACATAGTAATAACTGTCAGCACATATTGCAACCTAGATGGTACATTGTCTTATCAATGAGACATTTAAACAAATTAATTATTTATTTGAATTAATTTATTAATTTACTATTCATGAGATGATGGCATTAGTGCTCTAGTCTCATGTATTGCTCACATATCAGGTTATAAAAATAGCTCATGGCAGTCATGAAAAGTTGTATTGTATTAACAGGATAAAAATAAAAACATTAAGCCTTATCTGTGCTGAGCTTCCTGATGTTATATATCTCTGCTCTATTTTTTCCTGGAGAAGATTCTGACCCAAGCCCTTAACACCAGGGAATAGCTGTGAATAGCTGGCCTACATGCAAAGGCGTAGTGATCCATGCTATGCAGTAGCCAGTGGGCACATTTGCTCATCGTCTTAATTCAGGGGCCAGATATTGTACCATCTGTTTCAAAGTATACCTTTCTTATCTATACATCTTTCATGTGTGTGCAAATTAACTTCTCTAGTTTTCAAGCTACTGGAGCTTTACTTTACTCTGTCTTTTGTAATTTTTTGTACAGTGCTGCAATATTTACACATAATGAACTGAGGTTATACTGAGGTTATACTGTGTTATACTATGTCACTTAGTGCTGCCCTTGTACACACCAGCTGTGTGGTGTGCCATCCACAGGTTAGACAGATAGGGAGTACTAAGGTACTGTCTTCTGTCATACTGTGTTTCTTCTTTATCTCTCAGTCCTCCATTATGTGTGTTAAACCTGCTTTAATAGTGTTGGTTCTCAGCCTTCTAAGCTTGTCCCAATTATGGTGCTTGGGTTGCATTGTATACTGTGTTGACAAGCAAACTCTGCCTAAACAGTGCTGATTCTCAACCTAATAAGCCAGTTTAATTTATGGTCGCTGAACCTGCCTCTTGTGATGGTCAACTATACTGTGCTTGGTATTCTATACATTATATTGCACTGTGCTATATTGTGGCACAAGATCCCACAGTGACACATAAGCCTATTATTGTGACATTTTGATGACTCTTATGTGGTTACCCTTCTCTGCATTATTGCATTGTACTGCATATCTTTTTGCTGCACCATGAGCATATTCTTGTTATGACAACCAGTGCTGCTTTCTGGTACTGTTGTATAGTTCCCGTTATACAATGATGGGTCATTGTTATTCAAAAATGAGCACTCTGATTGGACAGCTTAATCACTGTGGCCATTGTAAATCGTTTACCATGGACTGGCCAGACTTTGTTCTATTGATATATACTACAGAGGCATAACTCTTAACTGCACAGATTTTCACAGGATGTCCAGAATTTTGGTCTGTTCCTCATAAAAATTGTGGTTTTCTGAGAAAATATTAAGGAGTGAAGTCACTAATTAATGACACGCATTTGAGTTTCAGACTTCATATCCTTCAGACATTGTATGTTAACATAAATCCTGTTATTCTAGAAGCTTTTTAAGTTTATAAAATCAACCCACATTTACAGTCTGTCTCTATTTAGGAGCCTTTGTCCCCCTTTATTTAAGGCTTTGTCCACATTTCTTGAGCTAAGAGTTTAAGGGATTTGTATGGAGGCAGACCGAATTCAAGAAATATCAAATACATTCTGCAAAACTAAAGAAATATACCTGATTTTCCTTGTATTTCTGCACTGTCTCAGCATATTCTCATACCTTTGAACTTTTCAATGTTAATAGTAAAAAAACAGCACTAATGTACTGTGCAATCCTAGGAATGTAAGTCCCATATGCATGCATGATATGTCAACAAATGTCAAACAACAGCAAACAACATAGAGAAACATTACTTCACCATTATACAAAAACATTATTTAAGAAAGTTAAGCAATTTCTTTCTTAAATAATGTCATTGTATAATCACAAAAACTGACTCATGGATGTAGGCATATGAATATTTAAAAATAGTTAGCTTTGTTTAATCGCTCAGGCTTTGCCCCTGTGATCAAACCATGCCAAATCCTCATATGCCCACAGCCACTCATAGGATCATAGGATCATAGGAGATTACTAGGTTATCAACCTGGAGGTCATTTTAAGCCTCCTCCTCCTCCACTCATCTTTGTCATATACCTCTCTAATGTCCAGATTGACATCAAGGGTCTCTGGCTCACAGGGTTTGCTGTAGACTGCAAAAGTGGTGCTATCATAAACTCTTCAATGGATACTCATATCTTAGTAAAGTATACTACTCTCTGGAGTCAAGCCTATGGTCTAAAGCTCAACACAAAAGATGCAGTACAGTTACTGTTTGGGGAACAAGAATATCTCTGCATCTACTATATTAGAAATCCCCCTTCAAAGCTGATACTTTTATATGGGACCTAAAATCATTCATGAACAAGTTTTGATTTGACCACCTTGTATATAAAATCCTTTGAACTAGCACAGCTAATGACTAAAGATATAACTTGGAGATATAAGACAATTGTTGTTCCTCTCTACTCATCTCTAATGTGAAGGATAATAAAAAACAAAGCACCTTTTGGTATGTAGTTATCCAAGCATATTGACCAATATGAAAATAACAACAACAACAACAACAACAAAAGACAGTTCTTAACAAATGAAATCTTGTGTATGCCCTCCTTAAGTTACTCTGAATGATGGAAAGTCCTTTCATTCCACTGTACATCTTCTAGACACCATTGTGGGGACTTCTGCTTGGTCTTTAAGTTAATGAAAAAGCCTACCCTGTCTGACCTTTCACATATCCAAAAATCTGGGAACATCACCAAAACTCACTTCATGGACCTAAAAGTGACATTCCAGTAATGGCAGAAATAGTTGGTAGGATAAATATTCCTCCCAAAGGATCTCCTACTAGTGGAATAAGCTTCATGTCAAACAAAATACATCCCTAACCCTCTTTCAAAAAATGGACTAGTGGACTGGGATTCAAAGGTTCACCCTAGGATACTTTTTTGGGGCCCATATCAATACAGTGTATTAATTATAAGAATTGCAGTTGGCAGTCTCTTAATGGCTTACAAGTTTAATTTGTCTAGCATGAAGTCAAAAACCTATGAACCTATTGCAAGCCTATTATATCTATCAATGAAACAGGATTACTATTAAGGTACAACACTTGAAGTCTTGCAGAGGACTGGGTCAAAATACACATCAAATCATGAAAATTAGGAAAGAAAAGATGATGGATTATGTAAAAGAGGTAGGCATATTAGTTATCTTTATTGTATCTTTAGCCAAAATAATAATTCAGATTATCAAGAGGGTCACAATTAATGGCCTTGACACCATGACATTTTAATTCTGACCTGACTGAAGACAGCCATCACATAACATGCTATTCCTATCATCACTAAGATTCTTTAAGGAACAGAGAAATATACTCTCTGCATATCACTATAGGTGACATGTCCAAGTGAAGCATGAATAATATATAAATGTTTATAGACCTGTCACATAAAAATCTAGCTCTAGATGTATACCATATAAAGTGTATTTACACTGATGACACTTCAAAACATATTTTTAACACTTGTAGCTATATGCAACCAGCCTGCCAAATGTTCAGTCTTTGCATATGTCCTTGACATTTTTACTGCTGATCTTCTGAGCATGGTTTTCTTGATAATTAGAAGTTAACACTGATTTATGGTTAGTTAGAAAATAAGTAATGTCTTGCTTTGCATCAGGCAAAAGGAGGACTTTTTTATATTGCCGCAGTTCAACTTTAATCAACTATTATTTTCAGAAGACATGTGGAACAGTGTGCCAGAAATGGTCTTTTATGATGTTATTGTGATGACAACTCTAACCATTTCTCTTAATAATATGCTGCACATACTGTGCCAGAGGAAAGTACTGTCCTACTTTTTCCAGAAATGTCCTGAAACCATCAGAAGCAGGTAGCCTCTGGAGATGTTTTTGAGTCTTTCAGCAAAACCTGTTATTTTAGCCTTGAACCAGCCTTGAATCAGATACGCATTTGGACAATGTTTCTCCTCTAGAGTCATTCTTGCATTGTACTCCTAATCACAAAATCTTGACTTTGTACTTTCATATCTGTTCTTTGCCCTTTTATTAATAGTTGAAGATTCTGTGCTGGGCTATCAGAACAGAATTTCTATTTTCTCTAGCTTTCCTGTTGCTTTCTGGAACAAGTAATAAAAATGAAGTGTGCAGTTTTGACTTCAAATGTCTACACATATGACAATGAGCTGGGGATAAACCAATGGATTACAACAATGCATTTCTTTATTTCAGGATAGATACATGACAGTAACATGAACTAGAATACCACAACATAAATTCCACTTGCCTATTACTTTGAAGGTATATGGAACTTCAGGTAATGTATCTGAATTTCAATTTGTTCTGAAATATATGAACGTCTTTAATGATGAATCAATTATCACTAGAGGTTACTAACTCTGTTGGAATTCCATGCCTTACAGCAGCTGAACTAAAGACAGTGATTACACTTAGGCTTGTTTTATCTCTCAGATTAACAACCTCTGGAAAAAGTTTAGTAGTAATCAATGCACAGCAGAAAAATGTAGGTCTGTGTATTGAATTACTCCAACTTCTGTCCAGGTAAAAGGAAAATTCTGTGAGGTATAAAGTTTTTGTTCTGGTTTTGATTTTGAAAAAAAAATGTCATACTATATAGTTCTGAAGTATTTGTTATACTTGTTCTGACATATCAGGCCACAGTAAAAATCACAAGCACTTCCCCTGTATGTGCTGATGTCCAGATGTGATTCATGAATTATACTAACTTTATTTCCTCATAGCTGTGTGGGCATGTTCAATTTGTCTCTCTTAAATAATAAACCCTGATGACAGAAAGATTTGTCTCTTCATGGCAAGTGTCTATCACAAACAAGGTGAGTCTGCATTATCTAGCCTTCTACATATGATGATATCACACACTGACTGCAGCTCAGGGACATTTTTGCATGAGTTATTATAGCTTCATAGAAGACATCGACAGCTAATAAACTGCTCACAATACTTCTAGGTCTTTCTAAAAAATGTTCTTACACTTTGAAGATATGTTTTATTCAATGTATCAGAAATATGCATTAGTTTACCAGGTTTGCACTGAAGCTGCAGGTTAGAATTTGGTAAAGACATCAGTTGTAATGGTTTTTGATATGATTCTGATATTTTTTCCATATATGTACTCATGACATTTCTGATAACCAGAAACTGTATCACTCACCTTAAGGGAAATGGGAACAGGATAAATCCAGAGTATATAGTCCCATACGACTATGCTCTTGCTGAGGAAAATAATGGAAACGGTTATTTTGAATAAACCATTGTCAGAATTTGGAAAGGCTGGAACCTGAAACCATATATCAGCACATATGTGTAGAAAATAGGTCTATAGTAATATAACAGTTATTACTGAAAAAGTGTGCTGTGATGTAATTTACATAGACCTGTCTTCTGCCTTTGATGGGGTCCTACACAAAATGCAGATCAATAAATTAAACTAGCTAGATATTAATATAGTCTTGTTAAGACAGATATCTTCATGCCTTACAAACAGTGCATGGCAAATATCATACAGCAACTGAGCAGGTGAAATTCTTGACTATGGTAAGGGTATCCCATAGGGCCCTGTCATAGACCCATACTTGTTTAAGATGTATGTTTCTAATTTATCTTTTTTAATATCTGGAGTTCTAAATATTGGGTATAGATGACTGAAAAATGGGAACACTGATTAAATCTGCAACAGATAGGGTATATCTGCAGAAGGACTTGACTAAACTGACCAGATAAGCACAGGAGAATGATACCCATATAAATATGAGATTTAGGAGACATCGATTGAAAGGGGAATATTTTTTACAGATCATAATGATTAAAACTGTGTATTCTTTTAAGGACTTGGGCATATGGTAGGTCCAGTTTTGAGATTTTCTGGTTGTATCAACCAATCAGTTAATAATCGCTGTAAGACTATAGGTGGTATAAAAATGTTTAAAGCCAAAAATCTAAAATGTTTAAATAATTGTTTGTAAGTAAATCTACCCAAACTAGAATATGGAATGATAATGTGGAAACCTTTAAAAAACTAGAATGAGTAAATTGGAAAGAATAGTGGAAATATTCCATGGATTTGAACATTTAACTTATTATGAAATATTCAAATATCTGAACTTGTACAGGGTCTCATACAGATATTTAAGTGGAGGCCTTATTCAGGTATACAAAGCATTAATAATAAATTAATTCTAGATCATTTGGGGTTACCAAAACGTGGTACAGAAGCATGTACAACCTGTACATGAGATTATATAGAAATTAATGATTTTCTAGTTGATTTTGTGAGAGAGTCATTGACACCTGGAATAGACTACCAAATTATATCAAAGCAACCACTGGTTTAGATATGTGTAAGAAGAACTTGGGCAGTTATTGTGGGGGTAATTGTTTTCATATATAGGCATAATAGAGAGGCATTATTGCCCATGCCCAAAACATTTGTATGTTCATGCATATTTATGAACTTGAACTAACCACCAAATAAACTGTGTTTTTATTCTGAGGACACTCATAAAGACTTTTCCTAAGTCTGTATTTTATTTATTTAAAACTAGGTGTGTAGACTGCACATAACCATGCTTAGGCAATATCCCTGTGTGTGTGTGTGTGTGTGTGTGTGTGTGTGTGTGTGTGTGTGTGTGTGTGTGTGTGTGTGTGTGTGTGTGTGTGTGTGTGTGTGTGTGTGTGTGTGTGTATATGCATGTGTGTGTGTGTGTATACCTGTGTCTATTTTCATCTCCCTTATGTATGCTATGTAGAACATCTTCTGACCAGAATAGCTTTAATATATGGGTATATGTTTTTTGTCTTCTTTCTTAGATCTGTGTGCAGTGGATAACACCTTTGGTTATTGTAGTGTTAACATGGGATTTGTTCTTTTTTTAAAGTATGGGAGTTATTATAGAGCAGAAAACACAATTGCTTTTGTTTACTACAAACTGAAAAATAAATAAACAAAAATGGGATTAATATACAGGCCTTTCTTGGATTAGGTCCTATGTTTAACTATCTTGACACTGCTTTATATTTAGAAAGCATTTCTTAGTTACCATAATGCATGTTTTATTGCTTATCATGGGGAGATTGACACTAGGCCCATCTCACTGAAGAAATCTGGGAGACTGAACAGTGGAAGCAGGACGCCTGATAAAAAGAGACTGCCCTACCAGCATGTGGATGGCAAACAACAGGGCGTGTAAGAGTTGTAGGTAATTGTTGCATACTTTAGGGTAGTACTACATGATTTACCTAGTAGGGACACCATTTAGATATGTGGTGTATTGCTAGAGGAAGGGTGACACAGTCAGTACAATACAGGTGAATGCAGCAGCTCTGTGTTTTGCATTCCAGTTACAGAGCTTGCAGACTACACAAAGCACTGATCAAAGAGGATTGTATGAAAGACTGAACCAGAATGTAAGAAAACAAATGGATCAGAAACACCAATTATTCGAGCAGTATCGATATATTTTTGCAAGTTTTTCATGATACTTTGTTTAACTACAGGTACTATGCTGCCATAGCTTCCTAAATAAGTTTAATTTACTGGGAAGCCTTTCATACGAGGGAGTTGTTAAACAATGAAGCAAAAGTTACATTTCATCCCATAGTTTGGGGGGGGGAGCAGGATCACCATCTTTGAGATGGTATTCATCTTTCACAGGATCCAATATCGAACAGTTAGGGAAACATCAATACAAACATTCACTGCCAGGATATGCTACAGTTACAGGTGTGAACTCAAAATGTGGGTCTGTGGACCCAATATTTATGACTCTGACTGGTCAAGATTGTTCAGTACAACAGTTTGAGTTGGTACTTAAGAATGTTTTGAGCAGGATGGGGATTAATCCCAAGTGCAGGAAGCATCCATCAAGATCATTAAGCAAACTGTGATCTGAAGCTTAGTTGTCCTATGTTAGATAACAAGGGGGCCTTACTCAAGCACCATGCCTTTTCTGGGAGCACATGGCACAGTGACATTGAGAAGGAAGATATTATTATTAAAGGCTGGATATTCTGCCTATAGTGATTTTTATTAATGTTTTGGCTTTACAGGTCAAAAGATGGCATGGTTTCAAGGCTATTTCTTCACATATTAAAAGGAGAAGTTATCTGAGCCCAGCAGGAGATGGTTGCAATTTTTCTTAGGCAAGATTAGAATGCACTATTCAGATTTGTAGAATAAAATGGACATAACTGCTGCCACTAATGCTTGAGTTGTCTAGAACCTTGAAAAGACTGGTTTATATTTTTGCTCATTTGAGAAGTGTGACCTGAGTGTAGTGCCAAGGAAAGACTTAAAATAATTTTAGACCTGTGTATGTGTGAGCAGGGTCAAAGAAAGGGGCACATTTTTTTTTCGCTTCCTTGGAGAAAACAGGCTGCCATTATTGCACATACTGAAGTTGTACTGATGAATGAACATTACAAGGAACTAGCTTTCAAAGTGTAAGGCCCCATTCATAATGTCCTGAAGGTGTTGAGTAGGTGTTGGTTATCTGGTTAAGGCTGATATTGTCCTCAGAGGTTAAAAATGTTATTGCAACTGAATATGAGTTGAAAACTGAGGATGATGGAGGACACCGCATTCAAGCAATGTTGAATGCAGTTAGGGGATGCATATACTGGGAATCTGATATAATTAGGGGCAGAGAGGCAAAGGGTTGCTCCCAATTGTGTGGGTTGAATTAAATGTCATACTCATATTCATGCTAGATACAGACTATAACACAGGTGGACTGGCATTGCAAAAATGTGAAACCATGATTCAACAAATAAGACGGGTCAGGCAAGTGTGATTTGCTGAAAAGAATTGTGTAGTGATACTGCTCACTCCAAATAAAAGTGCAGAATGCAACTAAATGTGTTATTGTTACCTGCAGCTGTATATACAGCATAAATAAACATTGGTCTTACTCCATGTTTGTATGGAGAGGAATGTGATGTGACAAATGTTACTTGAGTTTTTCCTGAATTAACAACTTGCAGTTTAGAGTTGTGGACTATTGCAATCAAACCATATGTCAGATCTATATGTTTCAGCTTTAAGACTATATCACTTTGGAACATGCTAAAAAGAATCCAATAAGCATGGTGCATTTGGGTTTCAGTAAGGCCTTTGTCTTGTTTTCTTACAGAAAGCAGTCAGATAAACTGTAGGGTGTGGGTGAGGCGAAATTACAAAATGCACAGAGGAGTGGTTCAAAGACAGGAAATAAGAGAAATGATTTGAGTGTTTTATCAGAAAATAAATGTGGTAAATCACTCTACCGGATATCATGACCGTACTTCACCATAATATTATCCTTTGTCCTGGTGATAATAAGAGAGGTGAAAAAGTAATGGATGGAGACATAAAAAATTAAAAGGGACCTAAGGGGAGTAGAAGACTAGGGAAAAGCATGACAGTTACATTTCAAAACAGAAAACTGTAAGGCATTTTATTTGAGATTTAATACTCCAAAGGTATATTACAGACTAGATTGAATTATCATCAAAGAAGCGCAGCACAAAACAAATATTTAGTTGTTCAGTCAGTAGAAATGAATAAGGCATATGCTGACAAAGATGTAACTGTGAAGTAAGATGCTAGGTGGTATATTCCAGATAAGTGAATCAAAAAGTAAACCACAAAGTTAAATTTGATGTGCACAAACCCATCACATTCACTGAATGCAGGATGGGCAGTCTAGAAGCTTCCATTTACACTAGCATAATATCTGTTTTCCTTTGAAAGTCTTATTATGGAAGCTCAGATGGCAAGGAAATTAGTTACTAGGCCCCTTAGACTTCCCAAGCAGGAGTTCAAGGAAGTGGTGTATTCACTAGCCTAATCTGTCCTTAGGCAAACTTTCTAAGCCTCGACAATGGCTGTAACATTCATTGTCAATGGGTTTGGTATAAGGTAGGGGCCACTATCAAGAAAAGATGATCCAAAGGGCATAAACAAAGGCAGAGACCTCTCTTCTTATCAGTATTCTGGAAATGAGGATAGTCTTTCAGACCTTGCAGGCATTTCAAAACTCCCTCTGACCAGTTACAATTACAGTGTCATCAGACAGTATGCTGTGGTATGATATAATAACAATCATTAAAGAACCAATTCCTCTTCCCTACAGTAGCAAGCCATGATAGTTTGGCAGTGGGCTTTTGCATCCAGTTGCTATTTCAATCCAGTTTGCATGGGCAAGTGGTATGGTGTGGAAGGATAAAACCCTAACTATGGCCCAGCTGACCTGGATTTGATTAGCAGGCTTGGCACTTGACATGCAGGCAGGGGAGGATGACTGTGCACATCCGGGCAGAGAGGGATGTATGAAATCCAGTGCACTTCACGTTCAATCTCTTGTAGATGATATGGACACATAAAGAGAACATGTCATCCTTAGGAATGTGGGGCAGTGGCTGAGACATTGCAGAGGTGGTACAATATGCTTGCATGCCGGCTCCAGTAGATGTTATGAATGTGCATACGAAGAGGGTAAATTATGTCATAACAAAAAATCCTTCCTTAGTACCATCTCACCATCCTTGATTGGGTTGGAGAAAGTCTGACGGGTGACTTTTCAGGTTTGGTAGATCAATTGAAATAGGAGAGGATCCACAAGACATGGGCAAAGGCACAGACCTCTTTGTTTATCAATGTTCTGGAAATCAGGACAGTGCGTTTGACCTGAGATCAGACAAGTCACTAGTGAACAGGCTCTGCTGTTCTTTACTAATGTCTCATGAGTGATATCCAAGACAATCTGTAGTAAGAACTCTGTTCTGATGTTGGAAGAAGCCTTAGTATGACCTTTTCCATCACCAACCTATACCAAAATCAAGCAACCTTTTTACTCTTACTCCTCCCTTCACAGGATGTCCCAGGGAGAGTCTCATTCAGAAATGGACTCATGTCTCCTTTATTTATTTCTTCTATTCCCCTTATTTAAAGGTTCTTAAAGAAATTTTAGATGCAGACATCCAACTTAATTGTAATACACTCTTTTTGTCCCCAGCAAGTATGTTTTTCTCCTGCTATGGCCTCAGCTTCTTACAGGCCCCTATATCTGTGTCCAACCAGGAGATTGCTCTCACATTCCTCTAGCAAGTCTCATCTGCTCCTTCATTCTGTTTATTTACCTATTTAGTTTCTCCAATTCCAATGGTGGCCAGAGACCTCTTTTACCTAGACTGGGTGACCCAGGCCTTCCCTTCTACTCAGAGACCAAAGAAAACATACAAAAGTAAGTAAATTAAATTTTATATGTGTCTCAGCCAAAGGTATACATCTTTACATTGCTTCAGCTCCACCTAATCCTGAGTATTTATATCAAACCTTTGAGTCTGGTCTGGGCTGCATATCAATTAAAGTACATTTATTGACAACTCCATATTTTCATTCGGGTACCAATTCTTTATCGCCATCCTCTTTAAACATTTGTAAACATATCCAAATGGTACTTTTTTTCATTTGTCATTAGTCAAGGATCCTGTTCCTACTTGAGAGTTATATTTTGTTTTAGAAAAGACTTTTTAAGACTGTAGTTACTGCTGATCTTAGTTTTTTTTTCTCAGAAGATCCCTTTCTGGGCAGATATCACTTTTGCCAGGAGAATTTCTGAGCTCCAAGCATTATTTGTCCACTTTCCATATCTAGTGCTACACGAAGATTTTCTGTGAGAAGAAAGTCTTTGTTTATGTCCATAGCTACAACAAAGACAAACATAGAGTAGGATATTGATCTCCAGTATTGTTTACTAATTATTTTAACAGATGGTAATATCTGTTGCAATACATAGCATTCAGAAACAAGTCCTAATTTATGTATCCAGTTCCAGCTCACTTCGGAAGATTTTCAATTACTCGTTTCATATTCACAAAATAATTTTTTATCTAACATCCCAAATGAACTCTTTTATAATGGCTTTCAAGTTTCATTAAATGTTTTTAGGAAAACTACAACAAAATTTTAATGGCTGGGAATATGTCACGTTGTTGAATGACTTTTAATTGAATGCTATTTGGTTGAGATGTAATGGCTGAAAGCAACTTTCAGTGATCTTTGAGGTTCCACAGCTTTTCTCTGCTGTTGAATTACTACATGTAAGTCAGGGTGTGTGAATATCTGCATCCCAATACGGGGATGCAGGGGAGGCTTGCCTAAATGAAAAAAAAAAAAAAACACTTGTTTTTTATTGCTGAAAGTGGTTTTCGTTTTTTTTTTTTTGGAACAATTATAAGCCATTCAGTGGATCGACTTAAATCCATTGGGTGAACCTAGAGTCCACTCTATTAGAACTATCGTTGCTTCTAAGGAAGTTTTCAAGAATGCATCTGTGTATGATTTTTGTGTGACAGCTTTATGGCCGGCACTGAATACTTTTGAATGACACTTTAAGCTGGCTGTAATATCTTGACTCATGTCTTCCTTTGGTGCTAACTTTATTCAAGACATTCTTCCATGAAGATTCTCTCAAAAGGTTAGCTTGGGACCTGGTCCTTGAGGGAATAAGAATAGAAGTCCAATCCCAAGCACAAAAGTTCCATACTAATTGTAATGACAGAGAATGGATTGACAGTTACATCCGCATTACCATTGTCTGCTTCCTGACTGACCTGACCAGAAAACCTTAGATATTGCATTGATTATTTATTTGGTTGTCGATAGTTCTTGTTCTAAGGCTCCTACTTTGCTTGGACGTCTGAGTTCCCTCAACAAAAAGGAAGGGGGGAGGGGCTAACAAGCCTAAAAATGTTCTCAGTGAATGGCCAACTAAGTCCTGCCAGTCTTAGTGTTAGAGGTAGTGAAAATGGTACTACCAGTCTAGATCTGTAATTACAGAAATGTATAAATTTCATTTCTAAAAAACTTTCTTATTGATATATTAAAATAGTTTTATGCAGTCCTGAGCTCTGATGCATGCCAAACTTTAGTGTTACTTCCATTAAATGAACGCTGTTATCCTGGGTGCTGTGTAACACATATGCAAGCTAGTGGATTTATTTGCATTCCATACTGTTATTGCAACCATTCTTTTATTACCCTTTTATTTGTCACGGCATTGAAATCCTGTCTAGAATCGAATAATATATCAGTTGAGATACATTTTTCATTGGTTACCTGCTCAGATGACTGTATCATTCTGGCCTGACATATTCGACCTGCAAAAGCATTCCATTTATTTATTTTTAATGGGTAAGTGGGATGGATCTGGTGTGCCAAACTGAAATCTCCTGGATACCAGCTATATTGCCAGTCTTCCATGAGTGTCTCAGTTTATTTCTGCAGCACTAACTTAAATATTTATTGTCTAATTACCACTGTTTTCTTTTATATCCATACATAGTATCAGCAATGTATCTGCTTTTCTTTTTTGCCCTTAGCTACCACATAACTAGAAAACCTCTTGGTTGAGTTGTTAAAGATGTGACTGTGATTTATCAGTTTACTCACAGCTGCCTAATGCTTGGGGCAAATTACTTAAGAGAAATTGTCAGCTCACACTAATGCATGATTTGCTTCTTCCTATATGAACCTTTATACTTGCGAATGCTGACCCGAAGGCTACATGATAACATGCGTTTGTGCTTACACTTCCTGTTTTAGTGCTCATTACTGCTGGTATTTTGATGCCTATGGCAGCTTTTGTTATGCATGATTTTTAGCAGCAGTAGATGAATCAACAGACTTAGCTCCCACACCTAAATTATCTCAGAAACTGTGAACATTCATCATGGCATTATATGACTTTTTCATATTAGCAGTACTGCAATACATATCCAGCTGTTAACAACAACTGCTTTGTAATATTCCACCAGACAGAAACAGAGTCTCATTTCTTCCAGCACCATATGTTGTCTTACAGAAACAATTGCTTTCCAATGAAATAAAAACAGGTGCATGTGTGAATATAGTTTTATGATGCAGGCACCTGCTAAAATAAATTAATAATGCTTCCTAGCAACTGTCACTATCTCTTTATTTACAAAGGAACATAAAGACAGCTAGTACTTTCTGTTCATTTAGTTTTCTCCTGCTATTTTTGCAGCATTGTGTTTTTTCCAGATTTCTTATTTTCTATTATCAGTTTGCTTTGTTTTTCACTGTACTCTGTGAGGTTATAGCTACTTTGACCTTTGACATCAGCTACTGCTGACAGTGATTTCTATCAGTTGTGCTTATTTTTTATTTAATGTGAAACTTTACTAATGCTATAAGCCTCTATTTCATTTTATTCAGCAGTGTCACAACCTGCATTGCCTATCAAATGTTGAGCAGACTTAACTGGCAATTTTTGGAATAAACTGCAAACTAGTGCTGTAAACTGATAAAAATATGTTTTTAATACAAGCTTTCCTATCAACAGAAGAAAGGATGCATTACATCTCAATTCATATTGTAATGAGGAGTATTACTGAAGGCTGGTGTTCATATAGCTAAATGCATTTTTTTAGAAACACATGCCACTATCATCCTTTTCTGAGCACAACAGTATTATTCCCACCAAAAACTAATAATGCTTCTGTATCATACAAAGAGTTACATGTGAAAGTATTCAGAATGCATATTTACTTCTGGGGATAAAAAAACATTTATGCAAACAGCACTTATAATATCATACAAGGCAAAAACGTTCTATGTAGACAATATAAATAAATGTTCAAATTCAACTTCTCAGATAATGCTAACTGACATTTAATGATAACACTTATGCTGGCATTTAATATTTGATTTCCAGACTGTGTGATAATACTGATGAATGGCAGTCATACGTGGATTAAAGAACTAACACTGATACATCTTCTCAGACTCATTGTCACTCTTCTTATGTGCATTAAGAAGACGTTGAGGCTTGTGTGTTTGTTTAAGTAGTTCATTGTATACAAATACATCAGGATAGATGGCAGGAACATTAAAATTAAATGAACTATCTGACTGACTGACTACATACTTGCATGCTCACCTCTGGCTGCTCACTCAAAATGGCACTCTTACTTGCACGTGCTCAGTACTTATATGCATGTGCTGGCTCACTGGAAAGCTTCTTAAAGGTATATCACACACACTCTGATCTACATCCTCCCTCTTTATTGAGCTGTCTCACACAAACAATGACATTTGAATAGGCATGCAATTATACAGACACTAACAAAGAAAAACAACAGTCATGTCCAGGTTGCAGTGTATCTGGACGTAGGTTTCAAGATGTGACCTGATCTCGTGACATAATAGTTAGGACTGGGTTTAGCTACAGGGACAGTCACTGGGGAATGTTCTGCTTGAGGATTTTCAGGGATTTTGTCAGGAACTGGGATTGCTGACGGAATGTTCTCTGGAACAGGAACATTGGGCGATGCAGTGGTGCAGCAGTTAATGTTGTTGCCTCACAGCAAGAGGTTCTTTGGTTTGATTCTTGGCTGGGGTGCCTTCTGTGCAGACTTTGCATGTTCTCCCTACATTCATGTGGGTTTCCTCCCATATTCTAAAGACATGCATCTGGATTGTTTCTCCCCGGGCTTCCACTGAGAATAGGCTCTATCCTAGTCAGACTTTCCCAGTCAACAAATGTTAAATAAATAAATTAATTGGATAGCTCACTCTGAGAAATAGAGTCTTTGTCACAGGCAAGATGCTGTAACACCAGGTCAGGCACTGATAACAAATGCTTCCAATTTTGTCTGAAATCCATTTCCTGTGATTTCCCAATGTACAATCTCGGCTCTTGACAAACTTTTCACAAATCACATGCCATCAAAACCTTTTGATGTCTGCATCCTCACTATCTCCTCTTTTTGTAAAGAACGGAGTGGTTTGCTGGTTTTATCATAGTAAAACTTCTGGGACAAATGCTTCTTCAACAGTTGGGCTTTTATTGCTTTGTTCTTCTTAGTACTTGGAACCAATAAATTACTGCTTATTGGTAGTATGATCCTGGTTTGTCTCAGCATAAGTCTCTGGGCAGGTGAACCAAGATGTTTATCATGAGGAATGTTTCTGAGATTTAACAAGTTGAGAAAAACATTGGTTTCGTCATATCTGGATTTTTCTAACAGCTGTTTTGCACTTTGAACTGCACATTCAGCCAAGCCGTTTGAGTAAGGGTATTCAGGACTACTCATACGTTTGACTAAGGGTATTCAGGACTACTCATAATATGAACAAAGTCCCACATTTCTGAAAATCTCTTGAGCTGTTGACTTGTAAATTGTGCAATGTTATCAGAAATAACTCTGTGTGGACTACTATGGACAGAAAAATGTCGCTTCTACTTAGTAATGACAGTACTGGAAGTTAGGATGGGAAGTAGATTAATCTCAAACCAATTTGAATAAGAGTCTACTAACACCAAGTAATGCTGACCATTCCACTCAAAGATATCTGTGGCTACTGTTGACCAAGGTAGTTCAGAAATCTGGCTTAACTGAAGTGCTTCTTTCTCTTGATGAAGCTTTGCATTATTACATACTGAAAAAGATGAAAGTACTTTCTCAATACCTCTTGGCATAGAAGGCCAAAATACTAGACCTCTCACCCTTCTTTTGGTAGAATCAGTTCCTGGGTGGACATAATGCAAGATCTTGATGTACTCTTGTTACAAGAATTTCGGAACAATCACTTTAGGACCTTTTTTGTTTATACCATCGTTTGACAAAATCTCATCTCTGTATGTAAAATACAGTTGCACTTCTACTTGTAAACAAGATTGCTTTGAAGACTACCATCGACTGATAAAGTGGTTAAGCTTCTGGAGAATTGGATCTGGAGCTGTGTGAGTTCTGAGCTTATCGAGATGTTTGGAAAAAACATTTTTCACTTCCATGACCTCAAAATCAAGTTACTCATTGTTATGCTGTTGTGTGTTTTTTTCTGGGCAATCTAGATAAAGTATTAGCAAGATAAAGAAGTTTGCCCTTTTTATAGACAAGATTGAAAATGTACTTTTGCAATTTGGAGCATCAGGCGTTATAGTCTACCTGGAGCTGTACGCATAGACTTTCTCAAAATAGTAACTAGAGGCTGGTGATCAGTTTCAATCTGGATAGGTGGACCATAAATATAATTGTGGAACTTCGAACATGCAAACACAATTGCCAAAATCTCTTTCTTAATGTGGGCATAGTGCATCTTGGCCTGGGTAAGAGTTCTCGGTGCATAGTCTACTGGTCTACCCTCTTGATGAATGACTCCACCTAGACCAAATTTAGAAGCATCACAGGAAAGAGTAACTGGTTTGTAAACATCATAGTAGTTGAGAGTTGGTGGGATGGCAATTTTCTGTTTCAGGACATCAAGTTTTCTTTGGTGCTGTTCTGACCATGACCAAATTACATCTTTCCATGTCAGCTATCGTAATGGTGCTGAAAGTCGGCTTAAATCTGGAATGAACTTGCATAGATAGTTGACCATGCCAAGAAAACATTGTAGGGCTTGAACACTGCCTGTAGCTGGCATCTCTAGAATTGCTATTTGCTTGGGAGGCTCTGGTCGTAAGCCTGAACTGATAAACAAGTGACCAGCATAAGTAACTTCTCATGATCTGAACTTGCACTTCTGAGGATTCAGCTTAAGATTCACTTCATGTGCTCTTTCCAGAACCTTCTTGAAGTTTCTGTCAAGTTCGACTTCACCATTGCCTCCTACTAGAATATCATCTACTATAATAGCACAGAGATGGCCTGAAAATGTTTGCTCCATCGCACGCTGAAAGACTTCACTGGCAGAATTTATTCCAAATGGCATTCTCAGAAATTTGTATCTTCCAAATGGTGTACCAAATGTGGTTAACAAGGAAGATTTTTGGTCAAGCAAAATTTGCCAAAATGAACTCTTTGCATCTAAGACAGATAAAACAGTGGTGTTTGGTATGAGGGCAGTAACCTCTTTGACTGTGCACATTGGATGATGAGGACTTTTTAAAGGTTTGCTCAAGTCTCATGGATCAATACATATTCTGATATTATCTGAGCTTTTCTTATAAGCTGCTACCATGGAGGATGGGTCTATATCAGAACATCAAAGTTTTAAAACTTCAAATGTTCTAATATCGACCCGTTTTAATCGAATGCTAAAAATAGAGAAGCTGCAGAACACTGAATTCTTTCCTAGGAAAAGAATTTGGTTGGCCGGTTCTGTGGCTTCACTATTTTCAGCACTGTGGTGGAGATTTACGGGTCGGGTTCAGGTAAGTGTGCGATTGTGTGGTTGTTAGGATTAGGGTGCGGGTTAGGTGAGTTAGGGTTAGGGCGTGAGTTAGGTGAGTTAGGGTTAAGGCACGGGTTAGGTGAATTAGGTTTAGGGGCGGGTTAAGTGAGTTAGGGTTAGGACGCAGGTTAGGTGAGTGTGTGATAGTGACGGACCTTAGGGTTAGGGTTTGGGTTAAGGTAAGTGGATAGATAGTAGTGCATGTATAGTTTAGTGTAGGGTTAGGTGTAGGATTATAAGTGTATGTGTGTGCATTGATGTTTTTAGGTGTGCTTGTGTTGTGTGTATGTGTTTCGGAATAGCAATTTTTTTTCCCAAGGAAAGAATTCGCTGTTCTGAATGTTCTATATTATGTGGTTTATTTTAGGTTCGATGAAATAGCGTTCGCTATTTTCATCTTTCGATAAGGTGATATAAACGCCCATTCGGTAGGTTCTTCTACTGGACAAATTACTCCTAGCTGCACCATTTTTTCTAGCTCAGCTTTGGCTCTGTTCTGCATAGCTACTGGAACTTTCCATGTTGGTCTGATAACTGGGCTGACCTCTGGATCTAACTTCATGGAGTACAGAACTGGTAGTTTGCCTAGTTTGTCTTCAAAAATATCAGCAGACTCAGAAAAAATAGTTTGGGTGAAATTTGATAGTTTGGATGAAATTTGCAATGTTGTCATGCAGGCTTACATGGTGAACTTCTTTATTAAATGAAAGCAGTCCCATTTTCAAACTGACTCTAAGGCCTGATAATGACTGCACGTGTATCTTGACTATGAAAATTTGCAAGTCATAGTTGTTCCCAGCAGAATAACATGAAAGCACGACTGAGCATTTGGTTTGAATCTCTTCACCGCCATAAGCAACAAGCTTCGCACACTTTGTCAAATCAAGTTGTTCTGCAGCTTTTACGCTAACAAATGTTTCTGCTGGCATAACATTGCACTTTGAGCCAGTATATACTTTGAGCTCTACAAGGACTCCCATTAATCCAAACAGTACAAAAAATCTCATTCTTTGCCCACAAATCTACTGCATTGACTGTTTCACCAAGCACAGACACATCATCAATATAAAAAGTAGGGTTGCAGCTTTCTAACTGATCAACTTCCCTCTTGGAATTCCCTTTTTTAATAAAAGAATGTGCCTTATTTGATTTACAAAATCTTTTGAAATTAGTCCACTTATTGCAAGAATGACACTGCTGATCAAAAGCTAAACACTTTTAGACAGTTGACTATGAAGCTAGGTGGGGGCAGGGTTGCCAGACGTCCCTATTTGGGTGGGACTGTCCCGAGATCAGCAGCCTGATCCCGAGTCCCACCCTGCCGGTTTAAATCTCAGCCAGCCTCCGCTTTGTTTGTTTTTTTTTTTTTTTTTTTGATTGGCCCGTATACCTGGCATACGGGCCAGTCAAAAATTGCTAAACACAGAGCTTCTTGTGTTCCGCATTAAACATGAGAAGCACCATGTTTAGCGATTTTTGACTGGCCCATATGCCGGTATATGGGCCAATCAAAAATCGCTAAACATGGAGCTACTTGTGTTGAATGTGGAACTGCAATGCTTTAAACACGAGAAGTTCCGTGTTTAGTGCAGAGCTACTGTTCTTTAATGTGGAACTGTGTTCCACATTAAAGACCTTTTTTTTTTTTTTTTTGGGCTTCACTTGCCGTGAGAGACCTTCTTTTTTTTTTTGTCCCTACCTGGGGGGCTGGAAATCTGGCAACCATGGGTAGGGGCATGTTTTGCTTTGCTGACTCACCTTCATGCTTCACTGAGAATGCCCTGGAATTTGCTGGAAAGATTCAGGGTTTGCCAGGGACTGTTACAGGACCTGCAGTAGCTGCCATGTGCTTGCGTATATTTCTGTTAACCATGTGCTGCATACTGTTAACATGAGCTTTGTCACTGTGCCTTCCACAGCTATTCTCATTTGTAAGCATACTTGTGTGCCTTTCTGTAAGCTTGTATATGTGACAAATCTCAATGGCCTTATTTAACCTTAAATCACTGTCTCAAAGCAAAATCTTCCTCATTGTGTCATTATTAATGCCATACACAAGCCTGTCCTTTATCAACTCATCTTTCAAATCATCAAATCTGCATGTTTTAGCCTTCTTTTTCAAGTCAGTTATATATATTGCAACATTTTCACCAGGCTTTTGATCCCTTGTGTAAAATAAGTGCATTCGCATTGTAATACTCATTTAGGGGATACATATTTCTCTAAATTTACATTTTAAGCATTCTGGGCCTTCCTTTGTTTCAGCCAGTACCACTATATGGTGGCATTCTGCCTCCCCTGCAAACACAGCAGGTGCATACACAAATGAATGACCTCTTTCAATGGCTTCTGAACCAGCTAAATTAAGCAGAATAAATGCTTTGTATGTGTGTCTTTGTCAGAAAAAGCAGTCTGTATGAAAGTATTTATTCCTGCTCAAACACTCTTCAATTTTCTGCAATATTGTTATCAAACACAAGCGGTGCGGGTCTGTGAAATCCTTCTGCCATGCCCACAGATTATAGTAAAACACAATGCAAAATTGGCCCTTGTAATTATGTATGAACATTCACACACACCAGGTACTTCCAATAATATTCAAATGTACAATAAACTCTTTGAAATGCTATACTCTGAGAAATATGTCTTGAAATATCTGTACTTTGCAAAATATTCTTTGAAACACCTTTACTTTGTGAAATAACTGCAGTGTAATACTGCACACACAAACACTTTGCAGACTTTGGATATTTTGAACAGCTTTAGTTAATATGAAGAAGTAGCACATAGTGTTGTTTACCTTTTTTTGTATATTTATGCAATTTGGATATTGTTTCAAACATTTGCATAATTATTTTGAATATTTTATCAATATGCCGCAATTTCAGACATTTTGTTTAATAAGAAATTTGTTTTGAGTATTCTGAGTGCTTTGTTTTATATTTGTAACAAAAGAAATAATTTAAGCAAATTTTAGTACCTGAAATTTGTTTCTGACCTGTTTTGCGAGTCGTTTGAGCAGTTGTGATGATCCACTCCTGTATATTCCTCAAACTTTAACCAGTTGCCTCATTACTGTAACTCTGGATCCTATTCTGACACAATATCTATCTTCTTATGTACTTTTAGAAGATGTTGAGGCTTGGGTGTTCATTTAAGTAGTTTATTATATACAAATTCATCAGGATAGATGGCAGGAACATTAAACTTAAACTATCTGACTGACTTACTACATCCTTGTATGCTCTCACTCTGGCTGCTCACTCAAAATGGCACTCTTGCTTGCACATGCTTAGTACTTATATGCATGTGCTGACTCACTGGAAAGCTTCTTTAAGGTATATCACACACTGATCTACACTCATCCCTATGACTGTCTCTTTAAGAAGCACTGAATCTGAAATACCAAAAGCAATATTACAAAAACATGCATTTTGGTCAACTAATTTTTATAGCTTAACTATGCAGTGGCCTGTACATCCCAGCCAGGCTCCTGCTTTGCTTGGACTTCTGAGGTCCCTCAGCACCAGAGCATTGGGGTAAAAGGAAGGGAGGCTAAGGAACCTAAAAATGTTCTCGGTAATAGGCTAACTAAGTCCTGCCAGTCAGTCTTAGAGGAAGAGTAATTTAGACACATACATATGTTTATACATGTGTGTGTGTGCGTGTGTGTGTGCGTGTGTGTGTGCGTGTGTGTGTGCGTGTGTGTGTGTGTGTGTGTGGGTGCGTTTCTGTGTCAATCCTAATATATACACTAGTACAAGAACTTTATTTTCCATTTAATAATGTATTGGAATATTATATAAATAGCTTTTTTAAAGAAAGCAAAATTGCAAAGAATAACTAGACAAAACAAACTTTGCATATATTGTGGCTAAAATCAAGCAGGTAGGACATATTTCCACATTGTGTTAGCTTATATTTGGATATACAGAATGGTTACACATAAATTCAGTGTCAGTTGTTTTTGCAAGGCAAGCTTACTGAAATGTGTACATTTTTTTTCACTTATTGAGGGCCCAAACTGATGAATGTCAGTATATAAGTGACTATAAGTGGCTACTGCTTTAATGTCTGAAGGTGAGTGCTGTTGACACAGGAAGAAAACATTAGTTCCATGCATGACAGTTTAGTCTAATAACAGCTGATCTGAAATGTGAAACCATAAACCCAGGTGACAGATCATTTTAGTGCTAAAAGTCAGTCTTGGGGCTAAGGGATTAGGCATAGCTAAATTATGGTAAATAAGAGTGGCAGAAAAAGGAAATGAATAATGTACAGTTCTTCAGATTGCTCAAAACCCTGTAAAGGGCTTCTGAGTTGATATATGGAACAGTGAAGGGACTCATCTTATGGTAATTCAAAGTTACAGTTGCAAGCACTGGAAAATGCTGATAAGAGTAAGATTAACGAGAATCTCTTCTACATGAATACATTGAAAACGGGCAGACTATAGAGAGCAATGTACGACACCCACTTATCTAGTATGCTTTTCTTATGTTTGCTGCAAGGCTGTATGATCGTTTTCCTTAGCAATTTAGTATTAAATTGACTTTGCCTGTATTTCATAACTTATTAGAGTGCTACTTGCATTACTTTATAAATATAAAGTGATAGCTGGAAGTATTTGGATATGTTTATCTGTTATGGAAACTTTTAGTAAATTCAGCATTTTATATGGAAGAGTTGTCTAAATTTTAATACAAGTTTGAATTAAATAACAGTATATTATTGTTAAATGAAACCATTGAATATTCATAACTTAAACATATTGTTAAAATAATCCGTAGGATTCAATAAACTCCGTGTAGGTTCCTAGTGAAGACTACATGAAGTTTAAGTGTTTGCAAGATGGTACACAGCGAGTGACAGTGTGCAATGCATATTAATGCCACGAAATATGCCTAAGGTAGGATTAGTGGCTGGCAACCGTGTTGCCGGCCAGGAAACCATGTAAGCAAACATGGATACAATTCTGTATAAATCAGAGCACCTACATTCAGTGGATTTGCATGTAATCCCACAATGACCACCAGAGCTTCACAGATAGCTGTGCACCTGCTAGTGAAACATATCTACACAATGGCCAATATAATGCTGGGACATTTAACCAGAAATAGGGACATATTTGCCATAGGTGTCACATAGAAATGTGCTAGAATGAAATTCAAACATCCCTGTCATTTTCTTTGAGCAAGATATGTGGACAAAGGTATACATAATGGGGGACAAAGGCCCAAATTAGGGACACATTTTTTAATATTGCACTTCCAAACTTAGAAAGTTGATAGAATAATAGGTTATACATTAGCATGAACTTTCTGAGGAGAGTGAAGTTTGAAATTCAGATGTCAGTCATCATTTTCTGACTTCACTCCACAATGACATGTCAATGATTTGCCAGAAAACAAAATATTATGAGGAAAAGATCACAAATATGAGACAAAAATCGGACATTCTGCACAAATCAGGACAGCTGAAAAATATGCACTCAAATGTTTGTAGTACTGAGTCACATCAGTCCAGATATCATCCAAGTGATATGGCAGAAAGCCACAAATTTGTTAAGGAAAACATCTGAACATCGTGGGAATATCTGGACAGTTGAGAGGTATGACTGTGAATCTTATGGTCCAAGCACTGTACAGGACAGTGTATCTACAGTGCAGAGTATTGTGATATCACATTCCTGGCATTTTGTACTGAAACTGTGTTAATAAACTGTAAAAGAAAATGGAGTGCCATGTAAAATGATCACTCAGGGGAAGTGTGTTTATTGAATAGGGACACATATGGATTGTAGGAATGAACACAGGGAAGAGGACAAATGAAACCCCCTCACATACAGTAGAGGAGCGCATGTCAGTGGAAGATGGTTGTAGCAGCAACACCAAGCACATATCTGTATGGTACGGTACAGACTGTACAGTGAAAATGTCTTATTTGTGATTGTCACACAAGGTGACATAACAATGGGGACGATGTCTGTGTCAGATAAGTATCCTTCCATGAAGAATGCAGAGGACATCCATCAGGAATCTGACATACAATTGGGGTAGTGTGCACATTGTGAAGCTGTATGCCTGAATAAGAGTATACTCTCAGCAGAGGTCCCCAGCAAAGTGGCCTGAGTTAAAGCATCATGGAAAATATTACAAGAACCAACTCCATTCATGGGCAATATCAGAATAATACCACCACTAACCCCATGCCTCTGGCATAACATATGTGATGTGGGGTGATAGATGATCCTACACACACACACACACACACACACACACACACACACACACACACACACACACACACACACACACACACACACTTGAACAACTATTATGATACATCCACACTCTATAAGGGTAACAACACACCACACTGTCCTGGCACTATAACAATGGAGGGGATAAATGTATCTCCAAACACCATCATACTAGGGGACTTCAACTACCCTAATATAGACTGGGAACACTACTCAAGCCCACACACTCTAGCCCAAAGGTTCCTGGAGTTCATAAACTCAAATGCCATGGAACAACTAGTCACCATCCCCACAAGAGGAGAAAACATACTTGATCTCATCATCACGAACATGGGATCACAATGTTCAACACTGGAAGTATACCCCTCACTGGTGAGATCAGATCATAAACTAATCTCGCTGGAGGTCCTCATCCTGCCCCCACCTGAAATAAAAAAGACCACAGTGAAAAACTTCTCAAAAGCCGACTTCACACTTCTAAAAACTAGTGTGGTCTCCTTTAAGGTCCCTGAGCCAGTGGTAAACATTACTCAAACCGCTGAATCACTTACAAATGCCTTCTACCAGCACCTACAGGACTGCATGGATCAGGCAATCCCAAACAAAGCTAAGACTCTTTGTACCAAAGGCAAGCGTCCAGTCTGGTGGACCCCAGCCATAAACAAGCTCTACAACAAAAGGAGAAAGCTACTACAAGATAGAGCAAAATCCTTGAAAGGTAAGACACCTTTGATCATTATAAGTAAAAAACTAAGAGCTCTCATAAAATCATCCAAGGCAAATTTTGAGAGAAAAATCGCCAAGGACTCAAAAGACAATCATAAGGCCTTCTTTAGCTATGTTAGAAACCTAGGAGGAAACTCCCAGATATGCTCAGAATTAGTTCAAAATGATGTGAAGATTACTGAACCTACACACATTGCCAACATACTGGCCGACAGGTTCAGTGCAAACTTCTCCCAAAAGGAGAGATATCTATACCAGAGGATTGTAGCGCCCCAAACATCTCAAACGCCCAGGTGAGAACTGCTCTCTCCAAAGCAAAAAACACAGCATCCATGGGACCGGATGGTGTCCCCGGCTGTGTGCTCCACGAACTCAATGAGGAATTAAACCCGCAGTTAGGACAGCTGTTTAATCTTAGCCTCACCTCAGGATACGTACCCAAGGAGTGGTGCACGGCGACTGTGGTCCCACTTCACAAGGGCGGTGCCTCCACCGACCCTGGAAATTACCATCCCATTAGCTTGACAAGCCTTATCTGCAAAGCCATGGAGAGGATCATAATGGAACTCATAAATAAAGACATAGGGAACTTGCAGACTTTGGATCCAACCCAGTTTGGCTTTGTCAAAGGCAGATCATGCCTTTTAAACTTGGTTTACTTTTTCGAAACAGTCACCAAGGCCATTGATGAGGGAAAGGCAGTCCATACAGCCTACCTTGACCTGGCAAAGGCCTTCGACACAATACCCCACTCAGGTATCATTGAAAAACTCATCAGCTTGAATGTAAACCCATACATCACAAGATGGGTTGCAAACTGGCTAAGTGACAGAACCCACAGGGTCAGAGTTGCTGGAGCCATGTCAGACTCAAAGCCTGTCACAAGTGGTGTCCCACAGGGCTCAGTCCTGGGTCCACTCTTGTTCGGCATCTACTTTTCTGAAGTACAAGCAAACACAGGAGGGTTATGGCTGACAAAGTTTGCAGATGACTGCAAACTGGGCCATAGTCGAAAACACATCTGACACAGATATCCTTCAGAAGGGCCTCACAGAAATGGATAACTGGTGCCAGAGCCATGGCCTAAAGTTAAATGCCAAGAAATGCATAGTCATACCCTTCGGGAAAAACAAGGTTACCCCTAGCTACCATATAGGTGGCAATCCACTGAGCACAGAAGAAGTCATCAGGGATCTGGGGACCCAGGTTGACAGTAGCCTTTCGTTTGACACTCATGTTGCTAAAGTAGTTAGGAAAACCTTCTACATTGCCCACCTGATCATGAAGAGATTCACATCTAGATCAAGGGAGGTCATCGTCCCCCTGTACTCATCACTCATAAGACCTATGATTGAGTACAATGCCCCATTCGGAATGTATCTGACCCGACACCTGCAGCAGCTGGAAAGGCCCCAAAAGTTCCTCACCAAAAGGATAAAGGGTCTCAAAAATATGTCTTATGCTGCCCGACTGAAAGAACTCCAGCTCTATTCAGTCTCATACCGCTTGCTCAGAGGTGACCTGTGCCTGACATATAAGGCCATGTCAAACCCTGATTTGATGAATATGCTTCACCTCAAAAAATCTAGAGCCCTCAGAACCACAAGGGCGGGAGACTTAAACCTTGACATGGTTATTAATAGAACGTGCTAGAGGGACAGATTCATCACCCAGAGACTCCCTATGCTGTGGAACAAAATCCCGGTACATGTGAGGCAGAGCACCTCGCTGGCCTTGTTCAAGAGGAATCTTGACCAATGGATGGGGGATCGCAGATATACCCCAGGGATTACTTCAGTGTCACTGCTTGACAGAGGCACAGCAAAATAATGGGCATAGTTTTATTCAAACTAAAGGGGTGGCGAAAGCCAAATAACTATGGGCTAGGCTTATAAATGCCCTTGGGCAGATAGCCTAGTATGAACCTATGAACCTATGAACCTATAATATCTGCAGGAGGTGTCAGGAGGGACACTGCTCTACCTGGGTGCATGGCATATATATATATATATATATATATATATATATCTATATATATATATATATATATATATATATATATATATATATATATATATATTTATATATATATATATATACACATATATATACGTATGTATATATATATATATATATATATATATATATATATATATATATATATATGTGTATGTGTGTGTTGTGTGTGCATGTGTGTATATATTTATATATATATATCTATATATATAAATATATATATATATAAATATATATATATATATATATATATATATATATATATATATATATATATATATACATATGACAACATGTGGTTGTGTGGGAAATGGAGATCTAAGTATGGGACAATTTTTTTTTTTTTTTTGGAGAGTGAGAGAGAGAGAGAGAGAGGAATGTTGTTGTAGGAATGTCTGGGTGAGGTACGTTGGGTAGGTGATGAAGCAATTGCAGACAGAGAAGAATAACAAGACAAGAGATGGGGATGCTAATGGACACAAAACGTTGGGGTGAGGATGAGGACATCCCAAACTTATGGTCATCAAGTTGGGTGCCAGTGAGAATTGATTCTTCACCCACTGGACTATCATCATTGTCACCTCACTCCACCACTGGCTAGAATGCTTGACATCTCCTTCTCATCCTCCTGTTACATTGCAAAATGAGGGAGACAGACTTTCCGTCCAGTGTAAGCATGTTCCATCAATGTGGCAGACCACCCTATGCACCACCCCTGGCTATTCAAAGTGGGTGATAAATATCACAACCTCCACTACTGTTCCTGGAGGGTATCACTGGACCCAAATCCAGAGCAGGATGACCTGAGGGGGCAGGTAGTGCAGGAGCAGCTGAGGAGGTACTGCCAGCTTGGCTGCCAGATGGCTGGGCAATGATGCTGGAGCCGGTGGAGGAGAGACAGGCAGATCTGGTGGGGCAGGCTTATGCTGCTTTGCTGTGGAGCATTTAGTGATAAGGTACACATGGATGACATGTACACATTTTGATAATATGTAATAAAATTTAAAAAATACAAAAATAAAATAAATAAAAATAAAATAAAAGAGATATAAGGGTTGGGGGTGAGAGAAAAAAAGAGATAAGATTAGTACCTTTATATGTGACATACAATGCATTAAAACAATTATTTGATTCTATTTTCTTAACTTTTACTTTTAAGACAACCAGCTCCTAACAGATGCACACTGCACTACAGATTGCAGCAAGTACTCCTTGACATGTACATATATTGCACATGTGCGTGTTCCAGTTATACAAACTACAGTTTACAGCAGGGCATTTGTGCCACTGCTACAGAGGTTATAATTTAAATATAACTGAAGAATTCACAGTATTCTATAGTAGGGAAGTGTGGTATTTGAACCCTCAGCCTTTGACTAAAGTCTAATATTGTACACTTGGTCTGTGCTACAGGCTAATGCATGCATACTTGCTTTTACAGTTGAGCTATGCATGCTCAGTTTGACACAACTCTATAAAATATCAAAACAGCTATATTTAACTTTTAATGCTACAGTAACAGTTCTATTCTGCTGCATACATACCACATGCTTCCCTCATCCTTGCCAGTCTAGCCCAATGAATTAGAACATTTACCTCATGATCACAGGAAGCTGTAGAAAAAAACAGAACAAAACAGAATACCATTATGAATACCAGTCTTGCCCATATTCAACTTTAAAGTCTTACAAGCACTCTCTGTAGTTGATACTTATACTGGTGTAGGATGTCCACAGTCCTAAAGTCATCAATTCAGTGGTTGAGTGTATCCCCCGTCCTCCTCTGTAGGTCATTGTAGTAATGCCTACATTGGTTGCCAGTGCACAGGATATGGGTGGCACTGGTTACAGCCCGGGCTAAACCATCCCAAGCTTCTGACTTATACTAGGAATCAGAATAGTCCTCCTACACTCACCTGGTGCTGTGGTTCTTAACTAGGAGTCCATTAAAAATCTTGGGACTCCTGGACACCCCAACTCTGTGCCATAAACCTGACAGCTAACCCACAAATGTCTGCCATATCTGCCACAGATTTAGAGCAATGGAGAGTGATGCCTCCCCAGCAATTCCAGTCATCGCGTTTATTGACAGTGCGCACACTGTTTGAAAATGTTGTGCTCCGCTTACCATCACACAAATGCAGTGTTTGGCAGTGCGCACCTCCAAGCACTACATTTGTGTGCTGGCAAGTGGCGAGCAACAGTGACAAGCAGTGAGGCATTACTTAATTGCAGTTGCAATTTCAAGGTTATTGGATATACAGGTAGTTGTGTATGTGTGTTAGGCAAATGTGAAAGCCATGCCAGTCCAGATAGCAGAAATATACTTACAGGAATACAGTACACGGTATACCCATAATCATATATGTGATAATAAATGTGATAATATATAGATATATACATAAATAACTGACACAACACTAGTGTCTCAGCCCTCATACGTATAATTAATATCAGCTCCATTATGCCAAGTGTAATAAGTGATAGTGACTATAATGGGAAGTGGAACACCAGTAAAAATGCAAGGGATATACTATATTTGAACCCAGGACCATGTTTATCGCAGTCTTACACATAACAGATTTCACAAGAAGGTTGAGAAAGCACTTGTCTGTGTTGTAGTCTATTGCTATAAACTGCCATGTCACAACAGTAAAACAAAGGTTGCATACCCTTTACTAGAATCCAGGCCCATCTGGACTCCAGCCCTACACTTACCCCTGCTGCCACAGGACTAGTTACATGATATTCCCTATTTTACTAATCATTCTTAATGTCTCACTGTTGACCATTGTTGAAGTTATGGAGTGTCTGCAAAGTGAAGGATTTGTTGTATAAGGTGTAGAAGGTCTAACACAAGTTACATCACAGCATGATGGAATGAGTTCCCAAAGTAAGGAGAAACAGGAAGATCAGGAGACATCTGAAGAAGAAATATGTACACGGGAAAGAAAAACAGATTTAATATGGTGTAATATTTATGCAAATGAGAAAGCAAAACTAACCAATACAAAAAGAGAAGTACCAAAGGTATTTGAAGGGAAATACAGGCAAAGGAATCCAGACATGAAAAACTTTACAATACAAAAAATAAAAAGACAAAGAGGAAAAGTAGAAATGGAGATTAGTAATGGAGAAATTAAGGAAATAGAAACTGAGGTTATGGAGTACCTGCAAAGTGAAGGATTCAGTGTAGAAAATCAAATGCAGAAAGCACCACAACAGGATTGAGTAGCGGATATCAAAGTAAGGGGAGACCAGCGGAACAAGAAGATATTAGTCAGGTGCCATATCAAGATATTTTGGAGCCTTCCACAGGAAACCCCTATAAATGTTTACTTGAAGCTAGATTGCAAGGAAAGGAACAGGAAACTGTGGAAACTCTGATGCAGTCAATGTTGAGGAGTGATAGGCCAGTGAGTTCCCATATGACAGAGAAACAGATGTCACAGGATGAAATTGAAGAGAAGGTGCCACAGAGAGATGCTATAAAACTTTCTATAGAATGCCCACAGGAAATGGAAAACAAGGGATATGCCCTCAGTTTGGAAGAAATTGAGCTAAGAGAAGAGTTGCTTGATTTAGTAGACATGGATTGATAAATTAAGATCAATGAGAGAAATAGACTGCAGAAGGTCAATAAAACCCAGAAAGTAAGAAGTCTGATAAAACAAATGAATCCATTAATTAGGACTCTCCATAGAGATCCATGTGATATAACAGAAGTAAACAGGATATATTACTGTGCTGCTAAATTAATAACTGATAAAGTTCTACCACAAGCAGCGAGGGAAAGAAAGGGGAAAAATCGAATACCATCATGGAAGTATTGAATAGAAAAATATATAAAGCAATTAAGACAAGAAGTGTCACTATTAGAAGACTATAGAAGAGGGAACAGATCAACAAAAATACCAAGAAAGATAGATGTGATAAAAGTAATGCACAGTATTAAAAAACACCAGGATCTATCATGCACTATCGCAAATAGCAAGCTAAAAATTTCAGCACAGGCAGAAAAACTTAGAAGATACACAGATAAATATAAAGGAAAAGTACAAAATAAGCAGTTTATTGATGACCCAAAAAAAAGTTTTATAGAGAACTGAGAAACAAGGTAAAAGGAATTGAAAGACTGCCAAAAAAAGAGGAAATAGACAAATTTTGGAAAAGTGGGTCTATATTATAATCTCAAAGGTTTAAAACTTCAAATTACTAAAGATCGAACTTTAGTGATTGAAGTCTTAAACCATCGAAACCAAAAAAAAAAAAACACTAAATTAAAAAAAAAATGAAATAGTGTGTAGGCAGGCCTGCACCCCCACATACCCCCTACTTAAATATACCAACTCCAAGAATGCACTACATTGAAGTAAACGGAAATCTCCCCTACAGAGATTTTCTGTTTAAACGTTCGATGTAGTGCGCTTTCTGTATTCTCATGTCAACAATATAGTATTCAATATTGTCAGACTTCGAGATTTTAATATAGACCCTGGAGAAGTATCTATGAAGATCCTGTGGAGCATAACAAAGATGCCAAATGGATAGAAGAAATAAAAGAAAGAATGAAAAGTTTAAAGTGCAGGATATGAAATAGGATGAAGTAACAGCCAGAGAAATTGAAACAAAGTTAAGAAAAGCCTCTAATTGGAAAACCCCAGGTCCAGATGCAGTACCTAACTTTTGTTTTAAAGTATTAACATCTTTGCACAAGGATTTAGCCATGAGTATGAACTATTTATATGCACACCCCGAACAGTCACCAACCTGGCTAACAACAGGCAAAACAATGCTCCTACTTGAGAGTGAACCTGCAAGCTACCCTAAAAATTATAGACCAATAACTTGCCTTCCGACGACGTATAAACTATATATGGGAATTGGCGCTGACAGAGTTTATGGTTATTTAGAAAGAACTCAATTATGGCAGTAGAACAAAAGGGCAATAAAAGAAAGTTCTATGGAACAAAGGGATCATTTGTTGTTAAATACAGTCATACTGGAGAACTGTAAAAAGGGGAAGAATTTAAGTATGGCATGGATTGACTATAAAAAAGCATTTGACAGTATCCCACATTCATGGATAAAAGAGTGTTCAAAAATGTATAAGATACACCCTACACTGATCGACTACATTACAGTGACCATGAAACAGTGGCAGACCACTTTGCAATTAAGCCATGATAAAGGACAGATTATTATCCCAGGATAAAAATTCAAAGGGGGATATTCCAGGATGAGTGTCTTTCATCGCTGCCATTCTGCCTTGCCATTAACCCATTAAGCTGTTTACGTAAAAGCTTAGGTCATGGCTACAATTTGGCTCCTAGAAAACAACAAAGTGTAAAGGCTTATCTTCTCTTTGTCAATGATTTAAAACTGTATAGCTCATCAGATGAGGAACTGAAAGCACATCTGCAGGTTGTAAAAACTTTTTTCAGATTATATAAGAATGTCATTTAGTCTTGGTAAGTGTGCAAAAGCAACCTTTAAAGCAGGAAAACTCCAGCACCAGGAAAACATCAGTTTAGGACAAGAATGTGATATAAGAGAACTTGAGCAAGAGGGAGTGTATACATATTTTGGAACTAATGAAGGATCAGCAATAAAACATGAACAAATGTGAATACAACTCAGTAAGGAATACTTTAGAAGACTTTAATTCTGAAAACATCGTTGACATCTAGGAACAAAGTTCAAGCTACAAAACAATTAGCTCTTCCTCTCCTAACTTACAGGTTTGGAGTGATTGACTGGCCCCAGAACCTGTTGGATAGATTAGATAGCAAAGCAAAAAAGATGTTTCTTGCTCACAAAATGATTTATAAAAATCAGTGTATACCTAGATTATATATTCCCCATTCCGAAGAAGGGATGGGCCTCCTTGAAAATGATTACATGTATAGATCTGTAATTGTGGGACTCCACACATAACTGCTGACCTCACAAGTCTCAAATGTAGTGAAAGTTTTGAAATATGAGGAGAATAATTCTAAGATGACTTCTCTGCTTAATTTAGCGTAAACATATCGGTGTCAAGCAGGAATAGAAATCAAACCCAGTGTCTGCTATTCTAAGAGTGTATTAGTTCTGGTTTAAGCACTTGGGCTTCAGGCCAGTTATTCTACATTATGAAGATTTGTGGTCTGCACTCTTGTGGGAGGAGAGGCTGGATTCTGCCTTTCTGAGCTGGGAATTTCTGGTCACAGGCTTATTGTGACTGCTTATTTGAACTGTTTCTTTCTGAAATTGGTGCACCTTGTTGCTGTAGCATAGACTAGATTCAGGCCTGCTGAATCTAGCTTTGTTTGTATAACTTGAGGCACTGATCCAGGCCATCCTTTTTTGGAGAAGGTTCCCCTGCACCCTAGTAAGCAGGGGTGTGCAGTTAGAACTTGTCTGATTGAAGACTGCTGGAACAGGGCTCAGTTTTGAGCTTTTTTCTGGCTAATTGGGTAACTTGTTAAAATCAGTTTGTTTTCTATTGATATATATATATATATATATATATATATATATATATATATATATATATATATATAATTGCACTTTATTCATCTGCTTTTACTGTATTTGTGTTTCTTCCTACTTTATTACTGGGGGCATTGACTACAACTCTGATCTGTGATATATAACAATAATTATCCTTTTTCTGTGCTTGTAAACTGTTTTTTTGAGTGTATCTGCTTTATTTTCTGAAAAAAAATATATATACACTTGTTTCCCGCCTTTCTAAGCTAGTATAGTCCAGTTTTCAGGTTAGTGCGGAATTCAAGGCTGTGTTACAAATCTCTGTGTTTGCCCATACATTACTTGGATAGAAGGAAGTTTCTCTGTTCACTTGTGAGACAGGGGAGCTTTGAGCAGCCTATCTGTCCCTGGAGGAGTGGTTTCAGCCCAGAAATTAGTAGTTTATTGGCCATTTTGGGTTAATTTCTATCTCTTTCATTTCCCTGCTATAAATACCATATTTGCTCGGTTTTGCATGCCAGGCAACACTGGTTAGCCAGGGTAAAACTATTCCCGGCTCCACAAAGTCTCCTCTTCAATTTTTCCCTTGGAACTAAACAAACTTTCTACTTAAGCACTCAAGTCATTCATTTCTCAGCCCGGTACTTGCTCAAAACTTATAGCAAGCACTTATAAACCCTAGCACTAGACCCTCCTGTACTGTACAGAAGGACAAGGCTCTCTATTCGACCTTACCAGCCATCCAGTAAAACAGTTCACTGTACCTATCCAGGTATGTCCAAAGGGCAGTTTCAGGTATACTCTTCAGTCCAACTGGTGAATCTGGGCATTTTGAGGCAATGTTACAACTGTCTCATGTACACAGACAACCCCCTCCTCCTACCACCAAACACTAATGCATGCGAGAGACGCAGTTATACAGCCAAACTAGAGGCTAAGCTCTCTCAACCCAAGACTGGATGAGACAGTCAAGAGGAGAAGGGAAATACTTGCATCACACCACCAGTCTTACATAGACCCATTAAACCAGCACTGGCAAAAAGCACACATAAATACATGGAAACATACTCGGATGCTCTAAATAAAAATCTGCAAAACCAACAGAGACCTCCAAAGCAAACATCCCAAGCAACCTCTACCCCCCAACACAAACCATGAAACACATACTTCACAAAACCAGTGTGCCATGTAATCACAGCCCTTAAGGCAAAATAACATACCCAACATACTAGTAATAGGTGACTCTATAGTCAGACACACTGACGTCTCACTCACTAGGCTGAATAAGGAGAAGGTTACTGTTAGCTGCCTGTCGGGTGCCAGGATCTGCCACATAACACAAGCACTCAAGTCACTCCAGAACAAATACAAATATGACTCTGTCATTGTCCATGTTGGCGTGAATGACCTGAGCCATACCTCCCTGGACTACATGAAAAGAGACATGAAAGAGCTCTCTGATCATGTAGCCCAGGCCGGTATGACCCTGACCCTGAGTAGCATCTTGCCCTTACCAAGAATGATACCATGGTATAAAGAAAAAAATTCTCAATTTCAACAATTGGCTAAGTTTCTGGTGTCATTCAAAAGGGAACCAGTGTCTGTCTGACTGGGATGACATGCTTGACAAGCCACGCTTCTTCGCTAGAGATGGCTTGCACTTGTCACCCTTTGGCTTTCAAATACTTGCCAAGGCTCTTGCCACCCCCATAGTGCCTTTTTTAAGCAAGGTTCAAAAGACAAACTCACAGCCATAAATAGCACAAGTAACAAAAAACTGAGGGTAATGCTACTCAATGCCAGAAGTCTAAACCTCAAAATGCATGCACTCGAGGCACTCCTCAGTATGGAGAAAATTGATATAAGTGCAGTAACAGAAATCTGGTTTAAGACTCCAGAGAGCACCCCAGCACTACCAGGCTACAACTCATACCAGACATTTTGGCCACAGAACCCAAACTGAAATACAAAAGGCAGGGGCGTATCCATATTCATCAAGGATACCCACACCTCCAGGTTAGTGACACAGCACGATGCTTCAGAGATCATCCATGTGCAACTAACAATGGGCAAAACTGCAATTCAAATTGTAGCTTGCTACATATCACCCACCAGGTCCCAGGAACCCCCTTCCATGTTTCTGGAAACACTGGGAAACATAAAGGTCCTGCCAAATACTCTAATATTGGGTGATTTCAATTACCCAAACATGAACTGGGAGAACTACTCAAGTACTAACTTCCTTGCTCAACTTTTCCTATAATTTATAAACTCAAATGCCCTGGTTCAACTGGTCAACACTCCCACCAGAGGTGACAACATATTGGACCTGGTCATCACCAACATGGGCGACTGGTGTTCCACACCAGAGGTCAACCCCTCACTGGTTAGATCTGACCATAAACAAATCACTTTGGATATCCATATTCCACCCCCACCCCCGGACAAGAAAGCCTCCATGAAAAACTTTTCAAAAGCAAACTTCACGTTACTTAAGACCGAGGTGGCAAGTTTCAAAGCCTCCATGCTGAAGGATAACACTGTCCAAGATGCAAAATCCTTTACTAATGCATTCTACGGGCAGCTACAAGAATGCATGGATCGTGCCATTCCAAGCAAAACCAAGACTCACTCCTTCAAGAAAAGGAAACCAGTCTGGTAGACTCCTGTCATAAACAAGCTATACAATAGAAGGAGGAAACTAGTACAGAAAAGAGTAAAATCCCAAGAAGGGAAGACATCCCTGATCAGTATCAGCAAGAAACTACGATCCCTCATAAAATCATGCAAGGCGAGCTTTGAAAAAAAAATTGCCAAGGACTCCAAAGATAACCACAAGGCATTCTTTAGCTATGTCAAGAATCTAAGTGGCAATGCTCAGATCTGCTCAGAGTTAGTGCAGAATGGCACAAAATACACTGAATGGCCGATGTTGCCAATATCCTGCTATCAGGTTCAGAGCAAACTTCACCCCCTCTCACCCCCAAAATGGCCCATAACCATACCAGAAGAATGTAGAGTCCCTGAAATCACAGACACTCAGGTTAAAACAGCCCTCTCCAAAGCCAAAAACTCAGCATCAATAGGACTGGATGGTGTCCCAGGCTGTGTCCTACATGAGCTCAAAGATGAACTAACCCCTCACCTAAACACACTGTTCAAACTCAGCCTCCCCACAGGCTACATACCCATAGAGTGGCACACAGCAACGGTTATTCCGCTCCACAAAGGTGGAGCCACAACAGACCCCGGGAGCTATCGACCTATATGCCTGACTAGCTTGGTCTGCAAGGCTATGGAGCGCATCATCATGGAACTCATTAACAGAGACATTGGGAACCTCCAAACACTGGACCCATCTCAATTTGGCTTTGTTAAGGGCAGATCATGCCTCACCTGGTGGACTTCTTTAAGACAGTTACCAAGGCTATAGACGAGGGAAAGGTAGTACACACAGCCTACCTAGACCTCGCTAAGGCCTTCGACACCGTTCCGCATTCTGGTATTATAGACAAGCTCACAAGCCTGAACATAAACCCCTACATCACAAGATGGGTTGCCAACTGGCTCATGGACAGAACCCACATGGTGAGAGTTGCGGGAGCTAGGTCCGTCTCTAAACCGGTTACAAGTGGTGTTCCCCAGGGCTCAGTCCTAGGACTCCTCCTGTTTGGCATATACTTCTCAGAGGTACAGGCAAGCACAGGAGGACTATGGCTGACCAAGTTCGCAGACGACTGCAAGCTAGGGACTATAATTGACTCTCCGGCTGACACAGACATCCACAAAAAGGGTCTCCCTGAGACGGATACCTGGTGTCAAAATGATGGCCTCAAGCTAAATGCCAAAAAGTGCATAGTCATCCCCTTTGGAAAAAACAAAGTACCCACAAACTACCACATAGGTGGTAGTCCCCTAAATACGGAAGACGTAATAAGGGATCTGGGGACCCAAGTAGATAGTAATCTCACCTTTGATAATCACATTGCCAAAGTGGTTAGAAAATCCTTCTACATGGCTCACCTAATCACAAAAGAGATCACATCCAGATCAAAAGAGGTCATTGTGCCCCTCTACTCATCACTCATTACACCCATCTTAGAATACATTGCCCCATTTGGGATGTACCTTACAAGACACCTGCAACAGCTGGAAAGACCACAGAAGTACCTCACCAAGAGGATTAATGGCCGCAAACAGATGCCCTATGCAGCTCGACTGAAGAAACTCCAGTTGTATTCAGTTGCATATCGCTTACTCAGAGGTGATCTCTGCCTGACATACAAGGCCATGTCCAACCCAGAATTGATGGACATGCTCCACCTAAAGAAAACCTTATCCCCTCGAGCCACATGCTCTAGGGATCTAACCCTCACCACAACAATAAATAGGATGTGCTGGAGGGATTGATTCCTGTCCCAGAGACTTCCCATGCTTTGGAACAAGATTCCAATCTACATTAGGCAGAGCTCCTCGCTAACACTCTTCAAAAGAAACCTTGACGTGTGGTTGGGAAACAGAAAGTTTAACTCAGGGATCACTTCAGTGGCTCTGCTGGACAGAGGCACAGGGAACTAATCTAAGGGGACGGTGAAAGCCAACACATTCTGGCAAGGCTTATAAATGCCTTCAGACAGATAGCCTAGTACCCACCTATGAACCTATAAACCAGAAGTAGATAAAAATCAGGCAGCAACTGAATGTGCCAACAAACAAAGAAAAATAATATAATGTGAAGGACCAGATGAGAAGACAAGAAATGTGGAAAAAGCCTAAATATAGTTCCAAGTATAGAAAACTTCTGGAAGAACCTCATATTGATCAGAAACAAACACAGGAATGGTTAAGGAGAGGTGAATTTAAACCAAGAGATGAAAGGTTAATATTGGCAGCCCAAGATAGTGGACTACGTACATGCTGGTTTACAAAGTCCATTGAACATGTGAGAGAAATAGACAAATGTAGGTTTTGTAAAACCAAATTGGAAACTGTCACACACCTTGTTGCTGGTAGTGACATACTAATGGCATAAGTACTGTAAACTAAAAGGCATAATAATGTGGCAAGAC
The DNA here is from genome assembly GCF_019279795.1 of Protopterus annectens. Lineage (NCBI taxonomy): Eukaryota > Metazoa > Chordata > Ceratodontiformes > Protopteridae > Protopterus > Protopterus annectens. The sequence continues at coordinate 1,283,039,830 of NC_056733.1, forward strand.
TGTTGCACTGGAGATTGTGCAAACATTATGGTGTTGAAGTGGCTGAAAAACACTGGAAGCATGAGCCACAAAGCATCTTACTAAATGATGAAGTGATGAGATCACCCATTACCAACAGTTCAAAAGGTAGATGCTAGAAAACCGGATATAGTGGTCCAAGAAAAGATGAAAAAAGTAGCATTGATCATTGAAATTGCTATACCCAGTGAATGCAGTGTTGTGCATACAGAGAGACAAAAGTCATGAAATATCAGGATCTGCAGGCAGAAACAAGAGCAATGTGGAAGAAAGATACCCAGACAGTTCCAATAGTAGTAGGAGCAATGGCTCTTATAAAAAAGAATCTACAATTGTATTTCGATATGTTACCAATCCATGTAACCCCCATATGAATTGCAGAAGGAGTTATTACTGGGCACATTATGGGTGCTGCAGAGAGCACTTTTGGCTGACATCAAAGATTGAAACAATACTAATTTTATGCAGGGCCAGCCTTATTGAAATGGTGCCCTAAGCGAAGTAGTGCTGCAGTGCCTATTAAGCCCCACCCACACCATAGTCAAGGAACACCCCCATTTGAGCCATGCCCACAGGCATAAATGAGCTTATTAATGACAAAAACACTGCTAAAAGGTAAGTTGTCATCAGTTTAAAATTTGAGAAATTCAGAGATAAAAATTACTTGGGAGGGAAAAGATACCCATTTTAGGATTAGAAGAAGGATGGTAAGGAATTAATTATAGGAGAAAGTTTTTGTATAGTATAGCAGAGGCAGGAAAAAGTAGCATTTTAGGACTATTTCTTTTAGTGAGATACTAAAAGAAGGAGTCACTGGGATAAAGAGTGTGTAGACATGAGAAATTTAATTTTCAGACATACTAACATTAAGATCTGCTGGAGAATAGAAAGTATGCAAGGAAACAGATGACAGTACAAGCAAGTTGGTTAAAGCTAGCCTAGTAGACAACAGTGATCAGGACAGTGAAATGGTAGCTGAAAGTAAAAGAAACCTATCACTAACATACAGTATCCACAATTTTATATTTTTAAACAGTGTTCTAGCCGCAGTTCCAAAGGACTTGTTCTCTGTACAAACTTGCTCCAGTTTTTAACACCCATTTATAAATCAGGTTTACACCATAATAAATCACTTAAACCAGGAGCAAGTCTTTTGGAATCTGGACCAATGTATAGACAAACATGCAACATTCCAGATGCAATTATAAGACATTTTCACAAAACTGGACATAGTGGTAAATGGACCAGTGTTAAAGGCACCACAATCAAAATGACAACTAAATTACATGCTCCTCAGCCAGGAAAAATGATGCTTAGTCCATCAGCTCTGACTGAAAGAAAAGCAGTTATGACAAAAAAAAATGCAGCATTCCTGCACAGATAGAAATGGAGAATGCAAGTTTCAGGTGAAATAAGTATATGCCTTCAACTAGAAACACAAACAGGTGTGCAATTCTGACACTGGTCCCAGCAAGAAGAGAGAAATGTCAGTCTTCAATAGGGACAATGTGAGGAGAGGGAAGGAACACAGAGGAATGTTTGAATCTAGTGGGCACAACCTCCTCTCAGAAGGCCGTCACAGACACAGCTAATGGAGTGGTTCCCATTCCTACAGATGAGACCAGTACAAAAATTGAACAAGTCTGATGCAAAGTTGGAGAAGTGCCCATATGTGGCTTCCACAGGATCAGGCACAGCAGAATGACAGGAAACCAAGGGGCAAACCCAGTACACATTGGCAAAATTATGCTTCTCATCTTGACTGGAAACACCCGAGGATTCCAGAGAAAGACCTGCACACTGTTTCTAAGAACAAGGAAATTAGGCATACTTTGACAGTTGGCTACCAACAGGACAAGGAGTTTATGGCAAGTGTGTGTGTTCCCAAGGAATATCTGACAGTAAAAAAAACATCCTTGGCTATCAAACAATTTTATACTCTTAAATAGTTAGAAGTGTTTCTAATATCTCATAATTCGTCTTTCATTTAAAAAGCTCAACCTTCCCTTCCCCTGCTTTTAACTAATTAGCATGAGGAACTTTACGCCCACATTCATAAACAGTAAGCAGATTTACTTGTTTGATCTCAGATTGCAAAACGCCCAATAGACTTACCTCACCATAAATCATTTTACTCAAATCACACACAGACACACTCACACTCCAAAGGGCTGAAAAAAATTGTAAACTCCAAACAACACATGAACTCTGTACAAGAAAAATATTCTATAATCCTCAAACAGCCCCCCTCCCCCACTACCTATATGGCTGTTTAACACACCTTAACCCAAGTTCAAAACATTATACAGGCTGTAGCTTTTTTAAGCCACCTCACAATATACTTCTACTTCAGGACTGCATTTTAGCACAAAAACGCAGATTTCATCAACTATAGTCATATAATACAACATAACCAACAACATGAATATAATTTGAATTAATGGATAAATATTACCAGCATGCACTGCTATGCTGGGTCTACTTCAATGTCCCACTCCTGTGCTAAATACCACAATTTTCTGCACAAATAAAACCAATGAATGTTTTATCTTTTTATTTCCTAAGATCTCCTCTTTCTGGTTCCCAAAAAATTGCATAATATGTCAAACGCGTATCAAGAGTTATTCTAAAAATATTGTTAGTGATACATTCATAAAGGGGATGTACCACTTATATTCTGTCTTAGCAGCCCAGAATCAGGACTGTTACAGTTAAGGGAAGTGAGGCTGTATGAGGAACACTGTCTTACTGTTTTTATGTGCAAGCGCATTTTAATGTACCCTGGCAGCATGATACGTTATTTTCTCTTTTTCTGGTTAATTAATTATCTCTTACAAAGATTTCCCAGACCCTAACATAAGTGTGCTGCCTGCCTGAGCAAATATATAATATGATCCAATCCATCCAACTTACCTTAAGGAAATCAAAAGCAATGAAGCAGGCAGGCACAAAACAAAACCCCCAAAATCACTGTTTGTGTAGCCCGCAAGGTGAGGAGAACCAGGCCGATGATGATTCAAGCATGTCCATCCAGAGATTGTTTCAGGAAGTAATGAAAGCTAATAGCTGCACCCACCTCTGTCTCGTTAATGAAGAAAGGAATTAGAGGCGGGCGTGATCTGAGCTATATACTGTCGATTGGGGCAGTAGTGTCAGTGTTATGAAAGTATCTCAAGAGTAGCTAATGAGACTGTCCCTCATCACATAGATGGGGGGAGATGGAAGAACACAGTAGGGGGCCATGCTATGTGCTGTGGAATCATGCTTTGGACTAATGAAGTGGGGGAGGGTGCAAATGCTACAATACAGGTGCGGGCAGTGAAACTTAAAAGTGAAGAAGAAGTAAAGAAACTAAGTTAAGTTAAGTCAGTCAATTTGTGCCTTTTATGAGGCACAATGTATGGTGCCCTAGGTGGTAGCCTAGTTCGCCTATGCCTAAGGCCAGCCATGATTTCATGAACTTTAATCATACTTTGTCTTAGGAATGGGGTCAATTCCCATCATAGCATTAAAAACCTAAAAGGTTTGGAGAAATAAAAAAAGTGATTAACCACTGTGCAATGCCAATTAGAGGGTTTGTGCAATGCTCAATAATATTAATTGAATGCATCTGGTTTCTGTTTTTGGGTGCAGTTGGCCTGTTTGGCCAGTTGTCCAGTTTGTGCAGTGCCATGCTTTGCGCAAATGAGATAAGCACAGCCAAACCTGCCATTCATTTTATTCCATTTCCTATATTCATGCTAAGCAGCACATTGTACAAACAGTGTGCCCTGCAAAAAAAAAAAAAAAAAAAAAAAGAGGAGAGGTAGATAAAATATTGAAATGAGGAAAAGCAATCTATGACATATACACTAGAAAATGTTAGTACACATGAGATATTTCTACATAGTTCTGGATTTGAACTGTCACTCCAATGCACCTTCAGAACACAAAATGGGTACCTTATCCCTCTTTGCCACACAAACAGCTTTGCAGCAAGGAACTGAACTTAGTCTGTTCATAACCAACTGCAACAGCATCTACAGTGATATCAAAACATACAGATGTTATTTGTACATTTATTAGTTTTGGATGTAGTGCACCTAGTGATCACACAACCTGTCATGATTATTGCTTGAAAATATACAGTTCTGTCTCAGATTTCTATGTTATTGCTTCATTCATCTGAGCAGTAATCTGAGACATGCAGTGTGGAAGCCATGCTATATAATTGACCTTAAAATGTGTGAGGATATTAAGTGGAAATAATAGCATATGCAGTTACCAACAAATGTAGGTCAGGAAGGATGTCGAGCAACACAACCTGTGACATGTGTGCTACTTACATACATTTCCAATCTTATATCTAACACATTGTAGATCTAATCTGACATACTCAGTGGAAGTAAGGCAGCCTGCAGTGCTGTTGTGTTTTCCTTCTCCCAATGACTAATCATTCACAGTTGCAATCCATTAAAAACAAACACTGAGGGAGTGTTTGCACTATATTTACATCTCCTACATGGATCCAGTTATTTGTGATTCAGCAATTCTAATGAGTTCACACCTTGTTTACATCTTCACCATGCTAACAGCTCTGAATCTACACCATATAAAAGGTAACCATGTAGCTAGCCAAACTGGTGATGAGGAGACTTGATTATCTTGGGAAGACTGCAGATAATGCTATTTCTTCAAGATATATCTGCACAGAGGAATATTGAACTTCAGAATGTATGCTTCCATTTGGTCAGGTACATACTGCATAAACTAGAATGTATTTAAGAAAAATCTGAAGCAAAGGATTTTACACTTTTATCTATATGCATCAGTTAGAAGTGTACTGATGCCATGGGCGTTTGCCAAACCATTTCAGATGTATTCATGATGGCCAATGCATGAAAATGAAATGCTGTTTAATAAATATGTACAAATGTTTCAAGAACAGTTCCTTTGATGGCACTTTTAGCATTTCAAAGATGATTTGTTAGCAAAATGGGTCATTTTCCTGTGATTTTTATTTGGGGGGGGCAAAGGTGAGTTAATATTATGACACAAACAAGGATATGTTGCTCTTGTTACTCTCCTTGTTTTGCATCCTGCCTGTTGTTCCTATTTTACATCTCTTGACTGTTTTATGTTTCTCCAGTGGGTAATACTGAGTGGCTACCTTTTCTGTTTGTTCTGTAAACAGTTATTTTGCAGTTATGTGATACTTATGTCTATTATCCTACTGTTGTCTTTTAGGAAACCTAGAAGTATGCCACCCAGGTGTCCTTGGAGACCCCCTTCACTGTTGCTGAGAACCAGGTAACTGTGGTTGCCTATAGGCAACATGGTGATTTTATGCTGGAAAGGGGAGAGGAAGATATGGCATGTGGGCTGTAAATATGGCACCAGATAGTAGCTGATATAAATGGCGTTGGTGGCCATAGCAGGATATATGAGCAGGTGTGCCACAGGGGCACTGACATGATCATATCTGCATGGGGCAGAGCATCTGTAGCGGGCCATGACAAGATGGTTAATGGAGGATGCTGGGTAGGGAACCACAACTAACACCCAATGAAGAGTTGCTGGCCAATATCAAGGATCCAGACAGCTCCCAGGAGAGTGCAGTACAGCATGTTCTGGATGTTAGAGAAAAAGTTTCAGAGACAGCAAGCACATGGCAGGAGGAGCTTTCAGGTAGGCTTTGATATCTGAATAGTTGAATACTGTTATATAGTAAAATAATTGAAATCAAGAATTTACATCTATCTCACACCTCTTTTTTGGGAAGGGGGGTCAAGGGCAACAGAACCATAGAGTGAGGGGGAGGGAGCACCCCCCACACTTTTACAGCTGCAAAGACATGTCTCTTGGGGAAAAATGGTGACATACGCAATTACAAGAAACTCCGTGGTCGAGTTCTTCTTTAAGGAAGACCCAACATGAATTTATCATCTTTAAGACAGACCCATGCATGCATCAAATGCTAACATGGATTTAGTATGTGGAAATTAAACAAATAGTTGTTCTCAAAAATGTTCTCCCCAGTTTAGATGGCACTGTAACATTTCCAAAGTTTAGAATAGTGGCTGAGGAGTGTCATTCAAACAGTCATGTGAAGATAACAAGCTTAAAACCAAAAAAAAGAAAACACAAACCAAATAACACACAAAGGTTTCCGGCACTATGAAGGTTATCCTAATTTCCAAGATACAGGCAAGTCACTCCAAGATGTAGTAAATCTTTTTATTGCGTAAACCAAAACACATCCCAAAAACGAAATCGATTAAGCGCTTTTATCTCCCCAAAAGGAGACTTCATCAGAATAAATTGCTATACTTCAACTTTCCTTTTATATGCATCAGTATTTCATTAATTACAATCATTAAACAATAAAACCATTAAGCAATAAAACCATTGCCCTGTAAGCATTTCTTCCATTTAAAGACACATTCATACGTTAAAACATATTACAAGTAAAGGCGCTTTTTCTTAAAATTTAGGATGATAATTCATCATATTACAAATAATCAATAAATTCTGGGTACTTGAAGTAGTGGGATACCCGGAACGAGGAGGTGACTGGGAGACGAAAGTGGAATACAGGGAAATGATATGGCAGTTAAAACTAGATGCAAGTTGTGAAAAAGGTTTAAATGACCACATTTCTATTGTTCCGGCACTTAAGGTATTAGCCACAGACCCCAAAATTATGAATTATAAATTAACAGAATAATACCAACAAATACAAATACAATGGAAATAGGGAATGTGGGGAAGTTTTTACAATATGATTCATTGTTTTCATTTGATGGTTAATATAGTATTTATTCATTATCCCCGGGATTCATGAAGCTCGGCGCAAGGCCGGCGTAAGGGCTGCGCCGGCGGTGCAGTGAATAGCTGGCGTAGTAGCGCCATATGCATATTAATGAGAGTGCACCGCAACCACAGACACGTGCGTAGTGTACGTGAGTGAGCCCAAGTAGGATGCGTCCGGAGGCGTGGCTAAGCCGGCATGCGGTGAGCAACCTAATGTGCTGACTGCCACGGTCCGCCCATAATAGTAATGGCAGCAGCCAGGGCCCGTGCAGAATGAAACACACATAGAGTATGCAACATAGTACCCGTCCCAACTAAACGGAGAAGCAAATACAACCCACGAAGGCTTAAGTGTACCCGTCCAAGGAGCAAAGGATACGCATGGGACCGCGTTTGTTCCGCAATGCACCGTCAGTGGTTATACTCAGAGAAGGTGTACAGCAGCATGTCAGCGCGCCGCACCGACATAGGAGTAGCGACTAAGGTCACCACCTGTCCCACTTTGCGAGGGGCAGTCCCTGTATGGGCAGTTGTGTCCCGAAAAAGAATATTAAAAATGGCAAATGTGCTAAGATTGTAGGACATAATGATATCCCGTATTTAATGTAATGGTAGCATGAAGTGGTTATTTCTGTAACTGAAATACCTAAATGACACAAGAAACAGAATAAGCAACCAAACTGCCACAACAATAAGCTTTTATTTAGGCAAACAAGTGAAGTTCTATGCTATATACTGACCGTGTGTATGTGTCGGCCTGTAAACTCAGATGTGAGTCCTGGAAATATCCCACCTTGGCGACTGGAAAAGGTGGCAACCCCAGTAGCGACATGGGCATGGTCACCAGGGTTATCAGCTGTCCCAATGTGCCGTGGACAGTCCCTCATTGGACAGTTGTGTCCCTGCAAAAATCGAAAAAATGGAAAATGACCTGAGATTCCCTGCCAAAGATATTCCTGCAATATACATGTAATAGTAGCATAAAGCATATAATTTGTATATGAAACACATACATGGCATAAGAAACTGACTAAGGAACCCAAATGCTAACAGAATAAGCGTATATTATGGCAAACAAGTAAAGTCCTGTCAACTCCACTTACTGTGGGTATGTGTTGTCCTGCAAAATCCAATGTTCCCACAAAACATGTCCCACTATGGTCATTGGAAAAGGTGCCAACCATAATGGTCACAAGCAGTAGTGACAGTACATAGCCGGGTAGCTGTGTTGACATAACAACAGGAAGGAACCAAGATACCTTAAACACAGGCAAACATGTGCATAGCAGCATATCCCACACCCAGCAACGTCTCTGTCGCATACACTGGATGGCGTATGTTGAAGTGTAATATCCAGAAGCAGAACCCATGCATTCAGATGTAATACACAATAGCCTCATTGTAGCATGTAAGTCCCTCCCATGTACACCTGTGCACCCAAACCTGCTAGCATCCGTGTGCAGCTATACACCTACACACAATGTGCATACCTGAAATGTGGTAAGATGTTTGTGTTAGGCAGTGCCACGGGCAAATACGTACCCCACATGTCACCAACCCACCTCAGGTACAGATATGGAAATGGCTGCATGTGAATGTGTCTGCAGAATGTGAACATCCCACATGTGGTATGTACCCGTCCGCACCATATAGGTTTGCAGACGACACGGTGCACATAACTGTACACATGTGGACAAGTCGGGTTGTTGAACCACCGCATCGATGATTAGCTATGCAGAGAAGTCGAACACATATAGCGGAACACGTGCCTACCAAACAGGACGTCCTAACAGGGTGCTAAAGGCAAAGAAGGGGAAGGTGGGACATCACATGTGGAGAGTAGCGTTGCCGGACGGCCAAATACACACGGTCAAGGTAAAGGGCGGAACAACATGCATATGGCGGATGGATGTTGTCCGAGAAATATATATAGAAACACATATGAAGTGCCAGTTTAGACTCGAAATACTATATAATGCATTGAATTGTACCGTACAATATGGCAGTAGAACTGATCATGCATGTAATTGGTGAAGCTAAGCTGTAGTGTGATGGAATTCTGACCCTGGCAGTAACCAGTGCAGCAGGTGTATGTCATTCAGCATTAGTCATCTGCTCGGTTAGAGAATAATAAATGTATGTACAGGTATATCTGTCATCCTTCCACTGAGGAGGATAGGCTTGTGAGCTCTATCTAACACAGAGTACAGCTGCTCACCAGAGAGACAAAGGAACCTAGTAGGAAATGGAGTGACGACCGGATCTGAACAGTGTTGGAACCGTGACAGAGCAGAATTTACTGAAGTACATTCTAATTGACTATGTGGCTCGCAAGGCTGTGCTATCCTCATGGGAAAACATTTCATAAGCATTACCTTAGCACTGTTGTAGGAATACAATCTTGTGGACTATAGTGATGTAAATGCCCTGTGACTGACCACATCATTAATGTGTGCATAAGATGATAGTATACACAATGCTCATACAGCTGTAACATGTATAGAGTAAAACAAAAGTCTAAACTTGTACTGCATAGTTCTTTGCCTCCTGCTGCACAGTAGTAAAACGTTATTAATCTCAGCTTCCTGTGTTATTGACTGTCAGTTTGAAAAGACGAATGAGTGTTACAGTTTGATTTAAACAACGTAATTGACAGATGTGTATGTTCTAGCATGGGAATAGGTCAAGCCAACCATCACAATGTCCATGTGTACCACATACAAACAGCCAGTATCACGCAGTAGTAGTGCATGAAGGCATACACGACTGTGGGAATAGTACAGGACATATGGCACATGCCAAGTGCAGATGCATGACACAAACCCCAGGATGGGTGTCCCTGCAAAGAGGAACATGTGCCAACCACACCTCCCACAGATGTACCGGCAATAAAAACACATGGCAAACACACAGAAACACTACCGTCCAACACACGACTGCAATGGAGCCTGGTCAGACACCAACATGAAGCATGCACAAACAGGGACTTGTGTAATGTTTGCCTTAACACCCGGCCATAGGCCAAAGAAGAATAGAAAGAACATATGCATGTAATGTTGTGAAGGATGTGTGGTAGTCCTCAGTATCACAGTGTTAGGGACACAGATACACTGTCATCAACTGTGACATATGTGCACTGTACACAGCATACCTGCATGTAATACAGAGGACAATCATGTGCCACAGAAATATACACTGGATAAAGAGGATAGGGGATAGACAAGTGTAAATGTGACAAACTATGAATATAGGTTCATAGGTCCATAGGTACAGGGTAGGCCATCGTCCCAGGTTCAGCCATAACACTACACCATAGTTAGGATGACTTTGGCAACCTTCTGTGCTTCAGATAAAATACTCATGATATTGCTGTACCTCCATCAAGCAGTGATAATGATGTAATCCCTGGCCTATACCTGCAATTCTCCATCCAATGGACAACATACCCATGAACAAGGCTATGAAGGATCTCTGTCTCACATGTACTGTGATGTAGATCCACAGCATTGTGAGTGTCTGGGTGATATATGTGTCACTCAAACACATCCCATTAATGACCGTGACAAGGTTCATGTCACCTGCCCTAGTGGTTCTGAGGGATGTAGATACAGTAGGTGAAACATACACATGACATATGGGTTGACATGGCCTCGTATGTCAGGCACAGGTCAACACTAAACAGCAGGTATGTGACTTAATGGGGCAGGGGTCCTACAAGTGGGGCAGCATTACACAAAATGATGTCATCCTGCATCCGTACGACAATTAACCTATGAGGGCTTCCCAGCTGCTGTAGGTGTATGGTCAGATACAGTCTGAATGGGGCAATGTAGTAAATCATAGGTGTAACACGTAATGGGTACAAGGAGACAATGACCTAGCCTGATGTAGATGTGAATCCCTGCACAAACAGGTGGGCAATGTAGAAGTTCCACAGAACCACGATAGCAACGTGTGTGTTGAATGAATGGTGACCGACAAACTCTGTCCCCTGATCCCTGGTAATCACCCCTGTGCTGAGTGGACAGCCACCTATATGCTGGACAGGGGTGACCTAGTACTTCTCGACAGGTATGATGTTGCATTACTTAGCATTTAGCTGTGGGCCATGTCCCTGACAGCAGATATGCATATCTGGGAGGTCCCTTCGAAGGATATCTGTGTCAGATGTCCGTCACACTATGGCACCTGTTTTGCAGTCATCTACAAACAATGTTGCCCATAACACCCCTGTGTGTGCCTGTACTGTGGAAATGTAGATGTATGACAGGGGTGGACCCATGGAAGGGCCCCATGGGACACCACATGCGACAGGCAGTAGGTCTGACATGCTGCCAGCAAGTATGACCGTGTGGGTTGTGTCACATAGACAGTTTACAACACATTCTGTGATGTACGTGTTCACATCCCAGCCAATGGGTTTATCAACGATACCTGAGGGGGGTAATGTGGTGAAGGCCTTTGCCAGGTCGAGGTAGGCTGTATGGACAGCAACACCCCCATCAATGGCCTCGGTGACTGTCCCGAAAATGTCAACCATGCTTTAAAGGCATGAACCGCCCCTGAACAAGACAAACCATGTTGGATGCAAAGTATGTATGTCCCCTATGCATTCATGTACGAGCCGCAGTATGATCCCTCCCCATGTCTTTGCAGATAGGTCTCCTCATGATAATGGGACAGTAATAACCAGACTCAGTGGAGGCATTGGCCCTGTGACGTGGGACTACCGTTGCCATGCGACACAACCTGGGTACCTTACCTGAGGTGAGGCTACAAAGAAATAGCTGTCCTAACTGTGGGTCTAATTCCTCAATGAGATAGTGGAGTACACAGTGGGGTCACCAGCTGGTCTCATGGATGCTATGTCCACTACCCTGGAGAGAGCATGTCCCACCTGTGTGTCACAGAACATTTGGTGACCACAAACCGCTGGTACAGACATCTCCTCATGTGTGGGGGAGGGTGTGGAGATGTCCTCACTGGACTTGTCAGCCTGTATGTTGGCAATGTGTGTATGTTGAGTAAACTCCACCTCTTTGTGAACCTAGTCAGAGCATATGTGGGAGTGACCTCCCAGGTGTTGAGCATAGCAACTGAAGGTGGTATGATTGTCAGCCAGGTCCATGTAGGTATATCTGTGGAATGTGCCCTGGACCATGGCATGACAGTGTGTAACTCTACACATATGATGACCAAGGGTGTCATACCTCACAAGGTGTCTGCTCCACCTTGTAGTAGCCACCTCCTCGTGTTGTACATCCTGTGTATGGCTGGGGTACACCACACTGGATGCTTGGCATTGGTACAATGAACCACAGTTGGGTAAGTGAATGCCTGGTTCATGCAGTCCTGTAGGTACTGATAGATGGCAAATGTGATTGATGCAGTGGCTGCAGTACTGTCGACCACTGGCTCAGGGTCCATAAAGGAGACCACAGTAGTGTGCAGAATTGTGTAGTCTGCCTCTGAGCAAGCAATGTGTATGGTAACTGGCAACACTCACAGCAACGGATGCCAATAGCAGAAGCCAATGTCCAAATAACATAGATTACCTTCTGCATGACAATATGTCTTATCATACATGTATTGACACGTGTCTGCTAATTACAATTGCAAATGGCCGGTAAGACTGGCCTAAAGTTCCCGTGATTTACACAGTCTGGAGGTGTTGTTCCGATAATAAAGTGGCAATACCTCCCAATCGTGACCTCTGGGTATTAAAGTGGTTGTTAACCTGCAACATTGGATGTACACCATTGGGTTCTGGTGTCGGAAAACATGGTTCCTGTACCACTACACAGTATGGGTAGTCAAGCAGACATCCGCGATTGTTGAACACACAGCATCAGTGAAACCCACTGCTCACAAGGACACAGTCCGACAAGCTCTACACTTTACATATGCACAGTGGTGTCCATTGTAGGACCCAAAATTGTCTAAAGACAAGAATGATGCCTTATTTCAATGCCTACGTGAACTCATTGTCGTCACAGGTACACATATGCACCGCAAGCGTGTTTAATGTTGATGATAGCTGTCCATGAAATGCAGCACAGATGCACAGAAATACCCAGGGTACAGTCCATAGAACTGCGTCCACATCACAGTCCCGCACACATGAAGGATGTGTAATGGGTACTGTCGATTGTTGCAGTCAAGGGATTCTGGGTATGTAGACTCTGGGCTCGGTGTTGTTTCGCAGGCAATCCTTTGTCCCGCCCTGTGGGAGGGATGTGCGTAGCACCTGCCTTACTCTCCGCTAATAATGCAAACCATCCACCGGAGAATGCTAAATGCAGGTGTGAAATGTGTACAGCCCCATACTAGTGTCCAGTAGGCAATTGTCATGGATGGACAACCGTATGGCCAGGATGGCACCCACAACTGCAAACCCGGGGAAATTACACAGCCGCGGTAAGGCATAACACAGGAAATACACATAGGGACTACAGTTGACATTCCACATACAAAGTCGGACCGCCGTGCCAACACCGGCGTACACAGCACTCAATCTGCCAGCAACAGAATGAGGAGCACCCGCTACCATACAGTGGAACAGATGTGCGACCTGTGGAACACATACTAATGGCACACCCACAACGTCAAGTAGGATATGTAAACTATGGCATTCCCACCTATGAAGACAACATGGTTAAATGAATACATAGGTGATCAACATGTTCCGGTGGTGTTATGTTGAAAATACAGTGACGGATATGTCCCATTGGGATGTCTGAGGTTTATATGAAGCAGTTGCTAACCAGCATCTTTGGATGTATGACATTTGTTCACAGTACTAAATCATCTGGTTACGTAGCACCATGTAGCATGGGTAGTCAAACAGACATCCGCGATTGGGGAACATACACCAGCAGTGAATAGCACTGGCCAGGTGGACACAGTCCAGCAACATCTAACCTGACATATGCACATTGGTGTCCATTGTAGGACCCAAAAATTCCATTCATTGAATGCCTGCTAGCTTCCTGCATTACCCACGTGAACTCATTGTCATCACCACGTCACAGGTACACATATGCACCGCAAGCGTGTTCAATGTTGATGATAGCTGTCCATGAAATGCAGCACATATGCACAGAAATACCCAGGGTACCGGGTCCATAGAACTGCGTCCACATCACAGTCCCGCACACATGAAGGATGTGTAATGGGTACTGTCGACTGTTGCAGTCAAGGGAGTCTGGGTATGTAGAATCTGGCCTCGGTGTTGTTTCGCAGGCAATCCTTTGTCCCGCCCCGTGGGAGGGATGTTGTGGTAGCACCTGCCTTACTCTCCGCTAATAATGCAAACCATCTACCGGAGAATGCTAAATGCAGGTGTGAAATGTGTACAGGCCTATACTAGTGTCCAGTAGGCAATTCTCATGGATGGACACGCGTACGACCAAGATGGCACCCACAACTGTAAACCCGGTGGAACTACACAGCCGCGGTAAGGCATAACACAGCAAATATACATAGGGACTACGGTTGACATTCACCATACAAAGTTGGACCGCCATGCAAACACCGGCGTACACAGCACTCAATCTGCCAGCAGCACAATGGGGGAGCACTCGCTACCATACTGTGGAACAGATGGGCGACCTGTGCAACACAAAGTAATGGCACACCAACAACGTCAACTGGGATATGTAAACTATGGCATTCCCACCTATGAAGAAAACATGCTTCAATGAAGACATAGGGGATCTACATGTTCCGGTGGTGTTATGTTGAAATTACAGTGACGGATATGTCCTATTGGGACGTCTGAGTTTTATTTGAAGCAGTTGCTAACCTGCATCTTTGGATGTACACCATCTGTTCACAGCTGTAAATCACCTGGTTACGTAGCACCACGAAGAATGGGTAGTCAAACAGACATCCGCGATTGGGGAACATACAGCAGCAGTCAAAAGCACTGGCCAGTTGGACACAGTCCAGCAACATCTAACTTTACATATGCACATTGGTGTCCATTGAAGGACCCTAAAATACCTTTTCACATAACTCACTCCAGACGTTTACGGACAACAGACGATGCTATAGCCATGGCTACGGCACAGTTAGACATATGCACCACCAGCGTGTTTAAGGTTGATGACAAGTGTTCATGAAACGCAGGACATATGAACAGAAATACCCAGATCGACGTGTCCATACATTTGCGTCCACATCCCAGTCCCGCACGCATGAAGGATGTGTAATGGGTACTGTCGAGGGTTGCAGCCATGGGATCTTGGGTATGCAGAAATGGGGCTTTGTGTTGTCTGGCAGATAATCCGTTGTCCTGCCCCGTGGGAGGGATGTGTGCATAGTACCTGCCTTACTCACCACTACTAATGCAATGCATCCACCGTAGAATGCTAAATGCTGGTGTGAAATGTGTACAGCCCTATACCAGTGTCCAGTAGGCAATTCACATGGATGGACAAGCGTATGACCAAGATGGCACCCATAACTGCAAACCCGGTGGAATTACACTGCCGCAGTAAGGCATTACACAGGTAATACACATAGGGACTACACTTGACATTCCCCATACAAAAAACACAGACAACCAGCTGAAGAAGTCCAAAGCAAAGACGAGGTACTGTAGACACCGTCAGCGACCACTCAGAGCCCACCAGGAATTAAATGCAGTCACCATAGTTTATTGAAGCTCTTTTCGTCTGCTTCATAAGCAGACTTATTCAGAATACATACAATGCAGTCCAACCTACTACATTTAAAACCCTTAATTGGTCATTAAATTAGATGTGCTAAGTATTAATTAAATGCCTTAAAGGCAAACAAGCAAACAAACTTTACTTGGGTTACAGATTCCACACAGTGAGTACATCAGACATTGCTTGAAAAGGTACATTCTTCATAGAAAAATAGAAATATATGTATATATATGAAAGAAGAACCAACATAATGTTTTCCAAATGACTGACTGTTTAAGCTACATATATATGTTCTACGGATTGTGCCAATATATTAAAAGAACTACAGACACCTAGTAATATAAATGAACCATAATATATAGAGATAAACCGTATGATTATGACTAATGTAAAATAGACCAACGAAATGTAAAGATTCACAATGTGGTAAAGTAAATATTCATTTAGAAGGTTAGTTAAAGAAATCAATTCAGACATCCTTGTCAAAATACTAACACAAGGCCAGCGAGGTGGTTGGCCTCACATGTACTGGGATGTTGTTCCACAGCATAGTGAGTGTCTGGGTGATGAATCTGTCCCACCAGCACGTTCTATTAATGACACTGTGAAGGTGTACGTCACCTGCCCTTGTGGTTCTGAGGGATCTAAATTCTTTAGGTGAAGCATAGTCATCAGATCTGGGTTCGACATGGCCTTGTATGCCAGGCACAGGTCACCTCTGGGCAAGTGGTATGCGACTGTATACAGCTGGAATTCTTTCAGTCGGTCAGCATAACACATATTCCTGAGACCCTGCATCTGTTTGTCGATGAACTGTTGGGGCCTGTCCAGCTGCTGCAGGTGTCGGGTCAGATACATTCTGAACGGGCATTGTACCCAATCATAGGTCTAATGAGTGATGAGTACAAGGGGACAATGACCTCCCCTGATCTAGATGTGAATCCCTTCATGATGATGTGGGCAATGTTGAAGGTCTACCTAACTACGTTAACAACGTGTGTGTCGAACGGTTAACAACAACCCGGGTCCCCAGATCCCTGGTAACTCCCTCTGTGCTCAGTGGATTGCCACCTATATGGTAGCTAGGGGTAACCTTGTTCTTCCCGAAGGGTATGACTATGCATTTCCTGGCATTTAGCTGTAGGCCATGTCTCTGGCACCACTTATCCACATCTGTGAGGCCCTCCTGAAGGATATCTGTGTCAGATGTGTGTCCGACTATGGCACCCAGTTTGCAGTAATCTGCAAACATTGTCAGCCATACACCCCTGTGTTTGCTTGTACTTTGGAAATGTAGATGCTGAAAAATAGTGGACCCAGGACTGAGCCCCATGGGACACCACCTGTGACTGGCTGTGAGTATGACATGGCGCCAGCAACTATGACCGTGTGGGTTCCGTGACTTAGCCGGTTTGCAACCCATATGGCGATGTATGGATTTACGTTCAAGATGATGGGTTTATCAATGATACCCGAGGGGGGTATTGTGTCGAAGGCCGTTGCCAGGTTGAGGTAGGCTGTATGGACTGCTTGACCCTCATCAATGGCCTTGGTGACTGATCCTACAAAGTCAAACACGTGTAAAAGGCATGATCTGACTTTGACCAAGCCAAACTGGGTTGGATCCAAAGTATGCAAGTCCCCTATGTCTTTATCTATGAGTTCCATTATGATCCTTCTCCATGGCTTTGCAGATAAGGCTTGTCAAGCTAATGGGATGGTAATAACCAGGGTCAGTGGAGGCACCATCCTTGTGAAGTGTGACTACAGTCGCCCTGTGCTACTACTTGGGCACGTATCCTGAGGTGAGGCTAAGATTAAACAGCTGTCCTAAGTGTGGGTTTAATTCCCCATAGAGTTCATGGAGTACACAGCTGGGACACCATCTGGTCCCATGGATGCTGTGTTTACTGCCTTGGAGACAGCATTTCCCACCTGTGCGTTACAGATGTTCCAGGATCTACAATTCTCTGGTATAGATATCTCTCCATGTGGGGAGGGAAACGTTAGCACTGAACCTGTCAGCCAGTATGTTGGCAATGTGTGTAGGTTCAGTCATCTTCACATCATTCTGAACCCAGTCTGAGCATATCTGGGAGTGTCCTCCCAGGTGTCCAACATAGCTAAAGAAGGCCTTATGATTGTCTGTTGAGTCCTTGTTAGTTTCTCTGTTGAATTTCCCCTGGATGATTTCATGACAGCTTGTAGTTCTTCACATATAATGAGCAAGGGTGTGTTACCTTACAAGTATTCCGCTTTAACTTGTAGTAGCTACCTCCTGTCGTTGTAGAGCTTGTTCATGGCTGGGGTCCACCAGACTGGATGCTTGTCTTTGGTACAAAGAGTCACAGTTTTGTATGGAATTGCCTGATCCATGCAGTCCTGTAGGTGCTGGTGGAAGGCATATGTACGTGATTCAGCGGTTTGAGTAATGTTCACCACTGGCTCAGGGGCCTTAAAGGAGACCACAGTAGTGTTCAGAAGTGTGAAATCGGCTTTTGAGAAAGGCATATGTATGGTAACCGGCACCACTGTACACATGGAACATCATAGCAATAAACCACGGCCGGATGTGGGTAATGCTGGACATACCCACGGCAGGCGTGGAATGTTGCCGCGTCCGATGCCCGAGGGACCACAGACATAGCGGCCTTAGGCATAGGCCAAGTAGGCAGCCGTCTAGGGCGTTGCTCTACTCGGGCACCTTTCCAGACTTTATTTGGTGTAGGTAGACCAGGAGGGGGGTAGCGGGTGATGTGGCGGTGGCAACATGGAGTCCTTCTGCCTAGGGCACCACTTTACCTAAGGCCACTCTTCCCGTGGGTAATACAGCAGTACCCACACCCAGACGCGGGTCATTGCTAGTATGCCATATCATCTATGGCAAGAAACCATATATTCCCAGACATAATGGCACAGCATAATGCCTGTCCGCCCAAACGCAGACATACGGCACCAGCGGTGCGGACGTACTGCGCGAGATGTCCGTTACCAATGTCGACACTGTCTCGCTTTGTGAAACAAACTCAACATAGCGATTCAATACTAAACAGCGACGGAGAGCCCGATGTCTCCGTGGCTGAGCTGTTCAACCTGTTCCGCCATGTTAAATGTGTGTAGCAGAGCGGAACCTGCCCAAACCAAGCAACGGACATGTCTGTGGCTCAGTGAAAGCTGTCACGCAATGGTAAACCCATGTAATATTGCGACACAGGTCATACATACCGAGGGTTAGTAATGGAAATAGGTCCGTTCGACCAGACCGTGTGCAATTAGTATAACAAGATCTACAACGGGTACACCGGCCAATAAGCGCACGGTTATGAATAATTGGGGGGGGTGACATGGTATCATAGACACGGACAAACCGTGCCCATGTGACTCATCTAACATTCGTACATGGTCAGGGCAGTTCCGTACACTGGGCGGACAAGACCAAACCCAAAGCACCACAGGAACACCCTGACAATCGAAGGCCTGTATGCGTAGGGGATATAAGCACCTGTGATCTGAACATCCCTGCGGTCACGACATATGCATCCTGGGCCATGAGCGAGAGGGAATAAGGAATGTTTAACATGCAGTACCGCACCTTTCCCAGCAGGAGAATGGATGCCTGTGACGTGCGTGAGTGCGGGGGGGGATATGTAAATGTAGCTAAGTACCATGGGTATGCATATTAATGACACCGAACAGCTAACGTGTAGTGGTCACAGTAACCGGCAAACGTGAATGCAGTCACGTTTGAATTACGACTATAGAACATATAGATGTGAACGTGTACGTAATGCGTCCATGCTGCAAAGACTGTTACATGTATAAAGTTGTAAGTGCGTTCTGCACACGTCCGTCAACCGGATCAGAGACATGTTACCGGAATGGTCACAACTAACACACACCACGTAACCACACAGACCCAGTAAACATATATAAACAGAATACGGATATGCATGTGCGCCTGCGCGTAACCCACAATTAGGAAATGCGGGTGTGCGTGTGCGTGTGTGATCCACTCGAAGCAGGGAAGGTTAAGGATGTGTCCTCCACTCATTTACATTCATAATTGTAAAATATATGCTTAAATTGTACTTATTGATTCCATGCTTTGGAATCGTAATGCTACAATTATACACATTGATATAAAATATCCTGATCAACACACTACATTCTAAGGTTTACTCACAACAATTATCAACTATGTTTCAATATACTGATTGTATTGACCAATATTGTATTTATATTAACACATTGTTGTCGTATTATTGTTTCCATTAAGTAATGTATGCAACACTGATTTGTATATGTCACGTTATCATCAAGACTTGGAGCACTGTCCACTTAACTATGAGCAGGTTTATTGATTAATTGACTTTAAACTGACTCTGAAGGAAGTGTATAAGGGACGACTATGTAATGTATTTCGTACTTCGACGATGCCCCATGTTAGTAGGTGAAAGAGCTCAGTATCTTTTGACTGTGGAGTGTATCGTTTTTGTCATTGTCTGTTTTGGCCGATATATGTTCAATAATGTCTTTTATGAAGATGGGCAGGACGCAAGGTTTGCTGTATTTCCGCTTACTGGCACGTGGATATAGATAGGCCAAGTAATACATAATATGGGTAGTCAAGCAGACATCCGCGATTGGGGAACATACAGCGGCAGTCAAAACCACTGGCCAGATGGTGATAGTCCAACACGTTCTACACTTTACATATGCACATCGGTGTCCATTGTAGGACTCCAAAAATTGTTCCGTTTACACCGTCGACCAGCTGTGATCGACTCAGACAGAGTGACAGCCGTGACTACGGCACAGCTAGACATATGCACCACCAGCGTGTTTAAGGTTGATGATAACTGTCCATGAAATGCAGGACATATGAACAGAAATCCCCAGATTGTCGTGTCCATAGAAGTGCGTCCACATC
This sequence comes from Protopterus annectens, assembly GCF_019279795.1. NCBI lineage: Eukaryota > Metazoa > Chordata > Ceratodontiformes > Protopteridae > Protopterus > Protopterus annectens. Next base: position 1,283,060,245 of record NC_056733.1, read on the forward strand.
CCAGTCCCGCACATGAAGGATGTGTAATGGGTACCGTGGGGGTTGCAGCCATGGGATCCTGGGTATGAAAAAATGGGGCTCGGTGTTGTTTGGCAGATAATCCGTTGTCCCGCCCTGTGGGAGGGCTGTGGGTATAGCACGTGCCTTAGTCCCCACTAAGGATGCAAAGCATCCACTGGGTAATGCTAAAAGCAGGTGTGAAATGTGTTCAGCCCTATATCAGTGTCCAGTAGGCAATTCCCATGGATGGACAAGTGTACGACCAAGATGGCACCTATAACTGGAAACCTGGTGGAATTACACAGCTGCGGTAAGGCATAACACAGGAAATACAGATAGGGACTACAGTAGACACTCCCCATACAAAGTCAGACCGCCGTGCGAATACCGGCGTACACAGCACTCGATCTGCCAGCAACAACATGAGGATCACTCGCTTCCATACTGCGGAACAAATGGGCGACCTGTGGAACACATACTAATGGCACACTAACAACCTCAACTAGGAAGGTCAGACGATGTTTCAACACTAGCGTTCCCGCATATAATGAACATCCTTCAATGAATAAATAGGGTATGCATGTTCTGGCTGTTTTATATTGACAATACAGTGGCGTATATGTCCTACTGGGCCTTCTGAGGATTACTTAAAGCAGTTGCCAACCTGCAGCATTACATCAATACCATTTGGGTTAATCGTAGTAGAACATGGGTTTCGTAGCACAACATAATATGTGTAGTCAAACACACATCCGCGATTGGGGAACATACAGCAGCGGTCACAACCACTGGCCAGATGGACACAGTCCAACATGTTCTACATTTTACATATGCACATTTGTGTCCATTGTAGGACCCAAAATTTGTCCTATTGCAACGCCAACCGGGTGCAAGCGGAAGACCAAGATGAACTACAGCCGTGACTACGGCACAGCTACATATATGCACCGCCAGCGTGTTCAAGGTTGATGACAACTGTCCATGAAATGCGGGACATATGCACAGAAATCCACAGATTGTCGAGTCCACAGATGTGCGTCCACATCCCATTCCAGCACACATGGAGGATTTGCTATGGGTACTGTCGAGGGTTGCAGCCATGGGATCGTGGGTATGCAGAAATGGGTGTTGGAGATGATTGGCAGATGATCCATTGTCCCGCCCCGTGGGAGGGATGTGGGTACAGAACATGCCTTACCACCCACCAATACTGACAATCATCCACCGGAGAATGCTACATGCAGCTGTGAAATGGGTACAGCCCTACACCAGTGTCCAGTAGGCATTTCCCAAGGATGGACAAACGACGGACAAGATGGCACCCATAATAGCAAACCTGGTGGAATCACACAGCCGTAGTAAGGCATAACACAGGAAATACAGATGGAAACAACAGTAGACACACCCCATAGACATCCATCCTGCCGTGCGAATCCCGGCGTACACAGCAGCCAAGGTGCTAGCAAGTATGTGGGGATCACCCGCTTCCACTCCGGAACATACGGGCGACCTGTGGAACACATATTAATGGCACACCAACAACGTCAACTAGGAAGGTCATACTATGGTTAAACTATGGCGTTCCCACACATAAATAACATCCTTTCATGAATAAATAGGTTCTACATGTACCGGCTGTGTTATAATGACAATACAGTGGCGGATAGTTCACAATGGTACCTCTGAGGATTACTTAAAGCAGTTGCCAACCTGCAGTACTACAGTAACACCATATGGGTTAATTGTGGAAGGACACGGGTTCCGTAGCACTACATAATATGGGTAGGCAAACAGACATCCGGGACTGGGGAACATACGGTGGCAGTCAAACCCACTGGCCGAATGGACACAGTCCAACATGTTCTACACTTTACATATGCACATCGGTGTCCATTGCAGGACCCAAAAATTTCTCCTTAAGTGTTGGCAACAGGCTGCGATCGTGTGACCCAGAAGAGGTGACAGCCGTGACTACGGCACAGGTAGATATATGCACCAATAGCGTCTTCAAGGGTGATGACAACCGTCCATGAAATGCAGGACATATGAATAGGACTCCCCAGGTTGCTGCGTCCATACACGTGCGTTCACATCCCATTTCCGCACACATGAAGGGTGTGCAATGGGTACTGTCGAGGGTTGCAGACATGGGATCGTGGGTATGCAAAAACGGGTCTCGGTGTGGATTGGCAGATGATTCGTTGTCCCGCCCGTGTGCAGGACGTGGCCATGGCATATGCGTTACTCCGCACTAATAATGCCGATCATCCACCGGAAATGCAGAATGCAGCTGTGAAATGTGTACAGCCCTATACTAGTGTCCAGTAGGCAGTTCCCATGGATGGACAAACGACGGCCAAGATGGCACCCATAGCTGCAAACCTGGGGGAATCCCACAGGTGTTGCAAGGCATAACCCAGGAAATACAGATAGGGACTACAGTAGACACTCCCCATACAAAGCCAGACCGCTGGGCAGATACCGGCGTAGACAGCACTCAATCTGCCAGCACATAAATGGGGATCACACGCTTCCATACAGTGGAACAGATGGGTGACCTGTGTAAACATACCAATGGCACAATATCAACGTCGGCTGGGAAAGACATACGATGGTCAAACTATGGCGTTCCCACCAATGAATGACATCCTTCAGTGAATTAATAGGATTGATGTCAATTGACCATGGCAAACACCCAATGAACAGGAAAGACTTGCTGGCACCCTATGGCCACAAACCATGTCACACATAGGTAGATGGAACAGTCAACTGAAACATTTCGTCCACGACAGGTCGCATATGGTATCCAAAGGTTCTTCATAGACATGTATGCGCTATCACCCGTAGGCCCCGTGAGACTTACACATAACATGGAAGCATCCAGGCTTTAAATATCCACCCTTACACTTCCATTTGTCACTTTCTATGCGAACAATGAACATGTAGCCACAGCATAGAAAGCACAGACGCACTGCTAACGAAACACACACATGTCAACATCTCAGAAAGCATCCTATGAACACACGTATTACATGATATTGTACTATGAAAAACAAACAAACCAGCAACCTGCGGCAAGAATAGTCCCGTAGTTCGACACAACACAAGTCTTCTTAACATTTAAACAGTTTATTAAAACATGCAACGTTTTCGTTGTTTCCACAACTTCTGCAGAAAAAAGCAATTTCTAAAAATGTTCACAATCAACAATGTGAGTCTTAACGAGTTCTTAAATCTCACATTGTTGATTGTGAACAGTTTAAGAATTTGCTTTTTCCGAAAAAGTTGTGAAAGCAACGAAAACACACACACACGGAAGGGACGGGAGACGAACCTACGCCTATCTACATGAACTCACTACAGTATGAAGCATTTACAGAACGCGCTACCGAGTTTACTGAGCAGAGTGCTGTCAGAGGCATACTTGTAGGCTGGTGACATCACCCGCAAGACAATAGCTGGCAATAGCCAAGGTATGTGTTGCGAAGCGTCTAAAAGCATGTTCATTCACAGAGGCAGCTGGAAACACACACACACACGGAAGGGACGGGAGACGAACCTACGCCTATCTACATGAACTCACTACAGTATGAAGCATTTACAGAACGCTACCGAGTTTACTGAGCAGAGTGCTGTCAGAGGCATACTTGTAGGCTGGTGACATCACCCGCAAGACAATAGCTGGCAATAGCCAAGGTATGTGTTGCGAAGCGTCTAAAAGCATGTTCATTCGCAGAGGCAGCTGGAAACACACACACACACACACGGAAGGGACGGGAGACGAACCTACGCCTATCTACATGAACTCACTACAGTATGAAGCATTTACAGAACGCGCTACCGAGTTTACTGAGCAGAGTGCTGTCAGAGGCATACTTGTAGGCTGGTGACATCACCCGCAAGACAATAGCTGGCAATAGCCAAGGTATGTGTTGCGAAGCGTCTAAAAGCATGTTCATTCGCAGAGGCAGCTGGAAACACACACACACACGGAAGGGACGGGAGACGAACCTACGCCTATCTACATGAACTCACTACAGTATGAAGCATTTACAGAATGCGCTACCGAGTTTACTGAGCAGAGCGCTGTCAGAGGCATACTTGTAGGCTGGTGACATCACCCGCAAGACAATAGCTGGCAATAGCCAAGGTATGTGTTGCGAAGCGTCTAAAAGCATGTTCATTCGCAGAGGCAGCTGGAAACACACACACACACACGGAAGGGACGGGAGACGAACCTAGGCCTATCTACATGAACTCACTACAGTATGAAGCATTTACAGAATGCGCTACCGAGTTTACTGAGCAGAGTGCTGTCAGAGGCATACTTGTAGGCTGGTGACATCACCCGCAAGACAATAGCTGGCAATAGCCAAGGTATGTGTTGCGAAGCGTCTAAAAGCATGTTCATTCGCAGAGGCAGCTGGAAACACACACACACACGGAAGGGACGGGAGACGAACCTACGCCTATCTACATGAACTCACTACAGTATGAAGCATTTACAGAACGCGCTACCGAGTTTACTGAGCAGAGTGCTGTCAGAGGCATACTTGTAGGCTGGTGACATCACCCGCAAGACAATAGTTGGCAATAGCCAAGGTATGTGTTGCGAAGCGTCTAAAAGCATGTTCATTCGCAGAGGCAGCTGGAAACACACACACACACGGAAGGGACGGGAGATGAACCTACGCCTATCTACATGAACTCACTACAGTATGAAGCATTTACAGAATGCGCTACCGAGTTTACTGAGCAGAGTGCTGTCAGAGGCATACTTGTAGGCTGGTGACATCACCCGCAAGACAATAGCTGGCAATAGCCAAGGTATGTGTTGCGAAGCGTCTAAAAGCATGTTCATTCGCAGAGGCAGCTGGAAACACACACACACACACGGAAGGGACGGGAGACGAACCTACGCCTATCTACATGAACTCACTACAGTATGAAGCATTTACAGAACGCGCTACCGAGTTTACTGAGCAGAGTGCTGTCAGAGGCATACTTGTAGGCTGGTGACATCACCCGCAAGACAATAGCTGGCAATAGCCAAGGTATGTGTTGCGAAGCATCTAAAAGCATGTTCATTTGCAGAGGCAGCTGGAAACACACACACACACACACACACGGAAGGGAGACGAACCTACGCCTATCTACATGAACTCACTACAGTATGAAGCATTTACAGAAAGCGCTACCGAGTTTACTGAGCAGAGTGCTGTCAGAGGCATACTTGTAGGCTGGTGACATCACCCGCAAGACAATAGCTGGCAATAGCCAAGGTATGTGTTGCGTCTAAAAGCATGTTCATTCGCAGAGGCAGCTGGAAACACACACACACGGAAGGGACGGGAGATGAACCTACGCCTATCTACATGAACTCACTACAGTATGAAGCATTTACAGAACGCGCTACCGAGTTTACTGAGCAGAGCACTGTCAGAGGCATACTTGTAGGCTGGTGACATCACCCGCAAGACAATAGTTGGCAATAGCCAAGGTATGTGTTGCGGAGCGTCTAAAAGCATGTTCATTCGCAGAGGCAGCTGGAAACACACACACACACACACACGGAAGGGACGGGAGACGAACCTACGCCTATCTACATGAACTCACTACAGTATGAAGCATTTACAGAACGCTACCGAGTTTACTGAGCAGAGTGCTGTCAGAGGCATACTTGTAGGCTGGTGACATCACCCGCAAGACAATAGCTGGCAATAGCCAAGGTATGTGTTGCGAAGCGTCTAAAAGCATGTTCATTCACAGAGGCAGCTGGAAACACACACACACACACACACGGAAGGGACGGGAGACGAACCTACGCCTATCTACATGAACTCACTACAGTATGAAGCATTTACAGAACGCGCTACCGAGTTTACTGAGCAGAGTGCTGTCAGAGGCATACTTGTAGGCTGGTGACATCACCCGCAAGACAATAGCTGGCAATAGCCAAGGTATGTGTTGCGAAGCGTCTAAAAGCATGTTCATTCGCAGAGGCAGCTGGAAACACACACACACACACACGGAAGGGACGGAGACGAACCTACGCCTATCTACATGAACTCACTACAGTATGAAGCATTTACAGAACGCGCTACCGAGTTTACTGAGCAGAGTGCTGTCAGAGGCATACTTGTAGGCTGGTGACATCACCCGCAAGACAATAGCTGGCAATAGCCAAGGTATGTGTTGCGTCTAAAAGCATGTTCATTCGCAGAGGCAGCTGGAAACACACACACACACGGAAGGGACGGGAGACGAACCTACGCCTATCTACATGAACTCACTACAGTATGAAGCATTTACAGAATGCGCTACCGAGTTTACTGAGCAGAGTGCTGTCAGAGGCATACTTGTAGGCTGGTGACATCACCCGCAAGACAATAGCTGGCAATAGCCAAGGTATGTGTTGCGAAGCGTCTAAAAGCATGTTCATTCGCAGAGGCAGCTGGAAACACACACACACACACACGGAAGGGACGGGAGACGAACCTAGGCCTATCTACATGAACTCACTACAGTATGAAGCATTTACAGAACGCGCTACCGAGTTTACTGAGCAGAGTGCTGTCAGAGGCATACTTGTAGGCTGGTGACATCACCCGCAAGACAATAGCTGGCAATAGCCAAGGTATGTGTTGCGAAGCGTCTAAAAGCATGTTCATTCGCAGAGGCAGCTGGAAACACACACACACACACACGGAAGGGAGACGAACCTACGCCTATCTACATGAACTCACTACAGTATGAAGCATTTACAGAACGCGCTACCGAGTTTACTGAGCAGAGTGCTGTCAGAGGCATACTTGTAGGCTGGTGACATCACCCGCAAGACAATAGTTGGCAATAGCCAAGGTATGTGTTGCGAAGCGTCTAAAAGCATGTTCATTCGCAGAGGCAGCTGGAAACACACACACACACACGGAAGGGACGGGAGACGAACCTACGCCTATCTACATGAACTCACTACAGTATGAAGCATTTACAGAATGTGCTACCGAGTTTACTGAGCAGAGTGCTGTCAGAGGCATACTTGTAGGCTGGTGACATCACCCGCAAGACAATAGCTGGCAATAGCCAAGGTATGTGTTGCGTCTAAAAGCATGTTCATTCGCAGAGGCAGCTGGAAACACACACACACACACACACGGAAGGGACGGGAGACGAACCTACGCCTATCTACATGAACTCACTACAGTATGAAGCATTTACAGAACGCGCTACCGAGTTTACTGAGCAGAGTGCTGTCAGAGGCATACTTGTAGGCTGGTGACATCACCCGCAAGACAATAGCTGGCAATAGCCAAGGTATGTGTTGCGAAGCATCTAAAAGCATGTTCATTTGCAGAGGCAGCTGGAAACACACACACACACACACACACGGAAGGCGAACCTACGCCTATCTACATGAACTCACTACAGTATGAAGCATTTACAGAACGCGCTACCGAGTTTACTGAGCAGAGTGCTGTCAGAGGCATACTTGTAGGCTGGTGACATCACCTGCAAGACAATAGCTGGCAATAGCCAAGGTATGTGTTGCGAAGCGTCTAAAAGCATGTTCATTCGCAGAGGCAGCTGGAAACACACACACACACACACACACACGGAAGGGACGGGAGACGAACCTACGCCTATCTACATGAACTCACTACAGTATGAAGCATTTACAGAACGCGCTACCGAGTTTACTGAGCAGAGCGCTGTCAGAGGCATACTTGTAGGCTGGTGACATCACCCGCAAGACAATAGCTGGCAATAGCCAAGGTATGTGTTGCGAAGCATCTAAAAGCATGTTCATTCGCAGAGGCAGCTGGAAACACACACACACACACGGAAGGGACAGGAGACGAACCTACGCCTATCTACATGAACTCACTACAGTATGAAGCATTTACAGAACGCTACCGAGTTTACTGAGCAGAGTGCTGTCAGAGGCATACTTGTAGGCTGGTGACATCACCCGCAAGACAATAGTTGGCAATAGCCAAGGTATGTGTTGCGAAGCGTCTAAAAGCATGTTCATTCGCAGAGGCAGCTGGAAACACACACACACACACGGAAGGGACGGGAGACGAACCTACGCCTATCTACATGAACTCACTACAGTATGAAGCATTTACAGAACGCGCTACCGAGTTTACTGAGCAGAGTGCTGTCAGAGGCATACTTGTAGGCTGGTGACATCACCCGCAAGACAATAGCTGGCAATAGCCAAGGTATGTGTTGCGAAGCGTCTAAAAGCATGTTCATTCGCAGAGGCAGCTGGAAACACACACACACACACACACGGAAGGGACGGGAGACGAACCTACGCCTATCTACATGAACTCACTACAGTATGAAGCATTTACAGAACGCGCTACCGAGTTTACTGAGCAGAGTGCTGTCAGAGGCATACTTGTAGGCTGGTGACATCACCCGCAAGACAATAGTTGGCAATAGCCAAGGTATGTGTTGCGAAGCGTCTAAAAGCATGTTCATTCGCAGAGGCAGCTGGAAACACACACACACACACGGAAGGGACGGGAGACGAACCTACGCCTATCTACATGAACTCACTACAGTATGAAGCATTTACAGAACACGCTACCGAGTTTACTGAGCAGAGCGCTGTCAGAGGCATACTTGTAGGCTGGTGACATCACCCGCAAGACAATAGTTGGCAATAGCCAAGGTATGTGTTGCGAAGCATCTAAAAGCATGTTCATTCACAGAAACAGCTGGAAACACACACACACACACACACACACACACACACACACACACGGAAGGGACGGGAGACGAACCTACACCTATCTACATGAACACACTACAGTATGAAGCATTTACAGAACGCGCTACCGAGTTTACTGAGCAGAGCGCTGTCAGGAGGCATACCCCTACGTGGGTGGTATCATTTGCAGAGGCAATGCGCCCGATCGGGAATTATGTCAGAGTGCGCAGTCACGCAGCCTGTTACCATCCCAAGGTCGCCGTACAGTAACACGTTAGTGCTGCAGTCGGGAATACCAAGTAACTACTGATCAGTACATCACTGCCTACTGGGCATGCTCAGACACTTAGACTCGGCACAGAGCGAGCAGACATGCATACACATGGTGCGACGGCATGGGTGGCGGAATGTGGACCGTCATGTGTGTCCAGCCACACAACAGCAACCTGGCCATGCCACAGACGTGGCCGTTGCGAAGGGGATACAGGCATGCACCCGGGTATAACTGCAGTCGGGCGCGGTGTGCACTGTGCTGTGTGTCTATCTACACAGCTGCCTACTGGGCATGCTCAGACACTTAGACTCGGCACAGAGCAGACATGCATACACATGGTGCGACGGCATGGGTGGCGGAATGTGGACCGTCGTGTGTGTCCAGCCACACAACAGCAACCCGGCATGCCACAGACATGGCCGTTGCAGCGGGGAATATCTAGGTGCAATGAACCATGTGTAGGACTGGCCTACAGTTTGTTGCATGCTACAGACAACCCTCCCAAACACAGGATACCTGCACAGACGTCCTGAGGACACTGGTGAGTGTGCATGCTCTCACAACAACAGCACCGTATTGGGTGACATGAACCACCCATACATAGACTGGGAACATTACCCATGGCACAACACACTACGCCACCGGTCCCAGGTGTTCTCACACCTGGCCACTGTTAAACAGCCATGCACCATACACACTAGGGGGGGATGTCTGACAGTTCTGCCCATCACACATGGTGAGGATATGCCCCACACAGGATGTACAGCCCTCAATGGTGATGCCAGACCATATAGTGGATCCACTGGTCATCCACATCCTGCACCCAACACCGGCATGGGGGACCTAAGTGATGACCTCTCCACAACAAACCACACACATCATACGACCAGTGTGGTACCCTACAAGTCCTCCATGCCAGTGTTGAACACAGGCCAGACTGCCAACCGCCTAACGAATGCCTTCTCTGAGCACCCACATGCATGTCTGCAACAGGCAAACATGATAACATCAGGACCTTGTCCACCACAGGTAGGCACATGGTGTGGTGGACCCCAGCCACTGACAAGCTGTACATCAACAGTTGGAGCTAATACATGACAGAGCAATGTCAGTACCAGGGAAACCATCTCCCATTCATACCGGCGTCACCATACGGCCACACATACAATCATCCACGGCCGCTTGTGGGAGTGGTACTGCAGAGGGCACATGAGACAACCATAGGGCCTTCCCTAACTGTGGTAAGGACATGGTTGGGGCACACAGACTTGGCTGGAAATGGTCCAGAATGGTACAACGGTCACTGCACCCACAGACATTGTCTGCAAACCAGCGGACATGTTCCATGCATACATCCACACCCCCCCCCAAGAGGGGACATATCCATCCCACCAGAGTGTAGCCTCCGAAACATCTCATATGGCCTGGAGTGATCCCATATCTCTATGGCGGTTGACACAGCACCAATGGGCACCGATGGTGTCCCTGGCTGTGTGCTACCCATCCTCATTGAGGCCCTCAGCCCACACATGCGCCACTGTGTCATGTTAGCCTTACTATGGGCTATGTCCCCGATGGATGGCATATGGCATCTGTGGTCCCACTATGCCAGGGTAGTGCTCTTATGGACTGTAGACAGCCACACCCTATCAGCTTGACAAGCCTTGTCTGCAAAGCTGTGGGAGGTCCATACAGGTGCCCATGGATACAGACAGCGGTGTACAGCCAATACTGGAACATACCCACAACAACATAGTCAAGGGCGGATCCTGCCTCCCGAACCTGCTCGTCCTGTCTGGAGTGGTCACCAAGGCCATTGATGGGGATACGCAGGTTTGCACACAGTACCATGACCTGGTGGGAGCGTTCAGAGCACACTCCACATGGGACTCATGGAAAGGCTCGCCAGCATACATGTGGGGACATATGTCACCCGATGCTTCTCAGAAAGGTTGGAGGTCACACCACACAGGGTTGGTGTTCCTGGTGCCTTGTCACACTCATATCTGGTCTCCAGTGGAGGCCCACAGGGCTCAGTCCTGGGCCCCTGCCATACGGCATTCGACCTTCCAATGTGCATGCAATCATAGGGGATTGTGGCAGACAAGGTATGCAGATGACTACACATCCGACACCATACCCAACACCCCATGTGACACGGACATCCACCTAGGGCGTCATAGACATGGATAACTGGTGCCAGAGCCATGGCCTGCTACTACATGCCAGAGAAGGTGCAGACCTACCCAGTGTGAAGGACATGTTTGGCCCAATGTCACATGTAGGTGGTAAGCCATTCAAGATGGTGGACATGTTCATGGAAATGGCTACCACACCTGTCGGTAACCTCTGTCAACACACACAATGGCAATGTGGGTGTGAAGACATTCCACTGTGGCCTCCTGGTCTGGAAGGAATCGCATCCACATCAGGGGTGTTCATTGTACCCCTGTACACATCACACACCAGAGCAATGACTGCGTACAATGGCACATCTGGCCTGTAGCTAACCTGACGCCTGCAGCACTTGGAAGGACCGCAAACGTTACACAAGGCGGGGATGACGGTGCTAGGACATGTGTCACAAGCTGCACGACCAAGGGGACTCCGGCTGTAAACCTTCCCAGCACATCTGCTCTGTGGTGATCTGTGCCTGGCATACACGGCCATGTCTGACCTGGGTGACATGGGCATATTCCACTTCCTAGGCTCCAGGCAAACACGGGCACAGAAGCGACTGTCAGACACATCACCACAAAGATGAGTGGGACGTGCTGGGGGAACAGGGTCAACGGAGACCCCTACAACACGTAGAGGAGTGCCAGCCCATGTGAAGGAACGGCCCTGACTGCCTTCGTCCAGGAGTAATAATGACGTGTGGATGTGTGAATATAGTTATGCGCCAGGCATCATCTGTGTGTCAGTGCTGGACGAGGGACTGGGGACTGATGGATGTGGCATCCCCATCCTGAGGGGTGTTAGCAGCCACACACAGTCATGCTAGGTCCACACATGTCGTAGGGCACATACCCTGTTATGTACATGTGAGCCTATGTACCTATGTAGGGGTCCATGCCGGTTGCAGGTACCTGTGCTATGCTGATGTTGCCAGACATGCCTGTGGGTACCCCACGACTACGCGTGGGGAACTAATTACAGTGCTCCCAGTAGGCACATGCAAGTACACCATCATTGTCATACGGGTTAACTGAACCAACATGGTGCTACACATGTAACCACCACGCATACTGTGTACACAGATCAATGAATGCTGCACCTGTCCTGCATGGTATGTCTGCTGCATGATGTCAGTGCACAACCCACATCACATACACACCTGTCACCAGCCATACACACACACCACAACATACACATCACGTACTATGCGGACACAGGTATCACATACACCTCTCACTATCTTGTCCACCCTGTGCATCAGAATATGTTTGCATAACCGTGCACTGATGGTGTAGCTCACAGTTATGCGGCAGAGACTTCATCATATGCACAGGGTGATATGTGTGCCACAGGCATGGGCTGTACCAATGGATGACATCATGTGTGTGTGTAAGGGCCTGTGCATTGACTGGGCATGACTGTGTAGATTGCATGTGGGTGTGGTGGAGCCCTACAGTCGTGTTTGCTGTGTGTGGGTTTGTGTGTACACAGTTCAGTCATCTGTGATGCCTACACGGGGTATGCTTGGCAGCCCCAGACTGTACAGTGCAGGTGTTACGGCTCACTGTGTCCGCCTGCGGCGACGTGACCCGTGCCTGCCTGGGGTCGCACGGGCACGACCGGGTGGAGGTACGGACTGTCCACTCTCCGATGTCACATGTCCGCTGGAAACGTGCCCACGCCGGGGCCGTCCAGGGCCACGTCCACGTGGCCTGCTCTGTCCTGGTGTGGTTGGTGTAGTAGCAGCTGCACTGCTGCTGCTACCAGCACTGTGTGGGTGGGCATGGGAGGTGGCACGCACACGCTGACCTGCACCAGGTGGTGTTGCTGGCCCCCACGCGTGCCCTATGCCTCACCCCTACCTGGTGTTCCTGCACGGACAGCCCACGCTCAAGATGGCCATGCCTCGGTCGAGGATACCAGCCATCTCACCCAATCTCCTATCCAGAACATCGGCAAGATGCTGTTGGGCATTCGCCAATGCCTGGATGTTGTCATTCAAGGAACGGATTGCAGACCTCTGCAGCCTCTGCCCTTCCTGGTTCTGCCGTTCGGCACGTGCCTGCGCCGCCATTACAGTCTGGAACATGCGTCTGGTTATACCAGCTGCTGCACCCTGTACGGCAGGTGTATGTCTAGCGGTGCTCCCCCTGCCACATGCCTGCGTGGCACTGCACCAGTCATTACACTGGCAACATCGTGTGTACCCACACCTTCTGCAGCCACCACACATTCCTGCTCGGTGCCAACAGACGCTGACTGACCGTCATCTATGGGCAACGGTGTTGGGGTATGTGTCGGCATCTGAACCATGTGCAGGGATGAAGGGGACGTAAGTGTGATGTTCTCCAATGGCACAGTGTCTGCCTGTGACGACCCTGCCTGTGCCTCATGCACATGGTCATCACCACTAGTATCTGTGGGGACACTAGCATCAGATGGACCGCAGGAGGGAACTCACCTACAGCACCTGTCAATACAAAGACATACCATCGGTTACACACACACACACACACACACACACACACACACACACACACACACACACACACACACACACACACACACACACATCATGCATGTGATAATGCAGGTGGCATGCAGCATTCACACACCACAGACCAGTGAATGTAGACCAGACATTCATAGTGGCAGTATGCACACTGCCCTGGTGGGAACAGTACAACAGGCAGGTGTCTTTTAGTAGGCATGCAGTACACACATTCATGGTAGTTTGCATGCATCACCGTGATACACCGTGTGGCCACGGGCGAGTTGACAGTACACATGGCTGCCGACACTATGTCATGTACACCGCAAACATGTGTGGTATCATGTGGACATGTGACGATGGTGTCCCACCGCATGCACCACATCACAACGGCTGTCATGGTGCAGTGTTATGTGTACAGTCTACAGATACAATGTATGGGTAACAGGGATGTCTGTGCAGGTGCGGTTGGTGTGAGCTGTGTACATAGCTGTACAGTGTGGAGTGCGGGCACTGTGCCACTGCACAGTAGCAGGACACAGTTATGTTTCTGTGCGATGCGTGACCTGGACGCGTTACATTGCCATGTCTGTAAGTCAGTTCAGCTGCTCAGCAGCACGTATATGGTGGACATTGGAGGCACCTGTAGTAGCTGTGGAGAGGCATTCCATGTCACTGGTGTACTACATCGGATGTCCAGGGGGTCCACTACAGTGATGAGCCCACTATGTGTGTACAGGGTGCAACGGTGACTACCCACTGTGGATGTACTGTGTGGCAACATGCCTGTAGGTATCAACCATGGCCTTGTCTGTCTGGGTCATTGACAATTGTGTGTGGTGGACATCGTGCACATGGCCCTGTGGTGGCCCATGTGACATACAACCATACTAGTGTAAGGTGTCACATTCCCTACAGATATGCAGACAGTGTGGATGTCTGCTATGTCGTGCATAGGTCATGTCATGGTGTGAAAATGTTGCAGCCAGACATCCACGTGCATGGGACATGGCATGTGCCATGTCAGCGTGTGCACACGATGCAGGGGCATAGCTCACATTGGTAACACCTGTGCTCTGGCAAGATCACAGCTCACTATGTGGTACTGTGTGCATACTGCAGAGGCATACCGATGCATACTACACATGCAGCCATTGTGGAACACCTACACCATTGTATGCATAGCTGAATGCACGTAACACACCAATAGGTCGTGTGGTGTCATGCCACTCTACGCTAATGGTTGTATCTACTGTACATGGGTGGTGTGTGTGTCGGGTGGTGCAACCTGTATACCGTGACTGGGGCACACACAGGTGTGCATGTCATGCCTGGACACATGGGGAATATCAATACACCATATCATGCCTTTGACTAGCAACAGACTTACCTGCAACAGACCCTTGTGTTTGCGACACGCCAGACGTACCTGTAAAGGGATGACACAAAGGTATACACATTATCCATTACTATCGCCACGGTCAGCACTGTGCATGTCACATCATGCATCTGTGAGTTAGCATGTGCTATGCACATGTCTGCTAACACAACATAGCATACTGTAGTATGCATCTTGTGTGGCCATATACCTGCCATGTATTGCTATATTATGTGTTGTACTATGACACCCACCCCCACGTCACTTATCATACAAACATGCAACACTGACTTACCATGCAGCTCCAAGCTCATAGTTCGGGAGACACCCACCTCCACGATGGACGCATGGGTTTCTGCGTGTTGTTCCGTGGGTGTCCCCAGACTGGCCAGGAGCTCCTCCGTGGCTGTGAGTGGGGGCTGGGTTGGTGGCCCACCACCTGTCCCATGTTGTTGTCTGGCAATTGCAGCGGCACGCTGTCTTGCATGCCGGATCAGGTCTGTGCAGTGCCTGCGGATCTGCTGATAAGTGCGGTTGTATCCACCCAGGCTGTTCACCCTCCTGCACATCTCCTCCCACATCTCCTGTCGTTCCTGTGCCTGCTGTGGCACATGACTGAATAAGACGTCATGATTAGTATGGAGGTATGGGATGATCACCTCCTCCTCCTGTCGACTGAAAGCGGGAAGCCAGGAACGTGGCATTATCTGTAAGACATAATGATGGTGGCAGGTCACATTTACACTGCTGTGCTGGCATACTGTTGGAAATACATTGCTATGACAAGTACGACATCTGCACAGTAATCTGTGAAAGGCATCGTGGCAGTGACACAGCCGATGTGTTGGCTTCACACCATTGAGCAGTGGGTGTCACATCATATCTGTGTGCCAACCCATCACACTGTACACGCACCATGTAGATGTTAGCCTGCTGTGGACATGTGTACCTGGCTGCACCTGTGTCCATATCACTTGGCATAGGTCCCCATGTGACGTCGGTGCTACTGTTCACCTGGACGCTGTGTATATGTCAGTACACATCACGTCTGTAGCCATTGTGAACGTCAGCAGTGGCACTGTACACATACACATGGACACCTGCACATGCATGTGTTGTGCCATGTACATCCACACAGCACTGTACGGGTGTTGGACAACTTGCCACAGCTCACCTGTGTTGCACATGTGATAGACATAGGGCAATGTGTAACCATGACACATTAGCAGGAAAGGCCATGCATAGCATGTACACACACACATTGTCCAGAGCATCACACAGCACCTGTAACACCACAGGGTGCATCACCGCCACATTACTGCTGTGTATGGTTGATAGTGAGAGTGCCTTTTGTCCATTGCACCATGTAGGACTGTGATAGCTCATGCAGCCTTGCTGGGCAGGTCTGCATGGTATGGCAGGGTATGCCACATACATGGCACTGGGTTGTGATCCACCTGGGGGTTGATGATATTGGCAGGGTGGCTGTCCATTCCATATGTCACTGCTATGTGTATATGGACATTCAACATATCTATCACCATGGTGTGGACACTGGCCTCAAGCGAGGTATGCTGCACGCTGCTTGCTGAGGGTGTGTCTGGTGCATGCAGGTATCACACATCCATGCATACACTGTAACCCTGGCAGGTGCTATGTGCTGGGATATTGATCAACACAGTGCTGTATGTGGACACACACCGCTATCCCGTGCACATGGATGGTTGCCTGCACTGATGTGGGTACCACATATGTGTACATCCAGTGCCTGCTGCCACCCCATGTCTGCTGCTGCACTACACACCGCC
The DNA here is from genome assembly GCF_019279795.1 of Protopterus annectens. Lineage (NCBI taxonomy): Eukaryota > Metazoa > Chordata > Ceratodontiformes > Protopteridae > Protopterus > Protopterus annectens. Next base: position 1,283,077,096 of record NC_056733.1, read on the forward strand.
ATCCCTCCCTCTGTGAATGTGGTGTTGGGCACAGCATAGGTATCCATGTATGGGGACAGGGATGTTCACATAGCAGGGTCACTGATGGTATCGTCGATCTGACCATACACGTATGACGCAACCCTCACACATACAACCCATTCATATTGTTGTTCACAACGGTGACACAGCTATATTGCTATGCCGGAGACATTCACAGCCATACATACACAGATGCATGCACATCCATCTGTGGCATGGCCTGGACTATTGGTGTGGTTCAGCACATAACATGTTTGACTGCAGCTGGCGCAGACCTACTGTGCACATGTCTACACGGTAAGCCTGTTCTACAATAGGCATCTGTGATGTGCTGTGCACATCTCATATCTGCACATTTGGTTGGTGTCCATCGGTCCACAGGCCAGTGGTGGGACACACAGGGATGTTGCTGAACATATATGCATGCAACCCTGTACAGCTGTAACACTAGCCTCTCAGATGCTCATGTGTCGTGGACGTGAACACCGTACACACACATGTGGTTGTGGGCTGCCGTCCATACCCATCTCCTCCTGTGGGTTGCTATCATCCCACACACTCCTTGTATTGTATGTTCAGGCTATGCACCTATGTGGGGCTTGTGGGCATGCAATACGATACTATATGCCTTTGCACCCATCACAGACAATGTCACACAGGTACACCGGCAGCCGTACACGTCACAGCTTGTTGTCAGCACATCACATGTGGTACACACATAACACATCTCCTGTGGGACATGGTCAATTGTACGGGCATGTCCAGTGGTCACATGCCACAGCTACCCCTACATGACGGCTATGCAGGACATGTGTCTGTACAGCTACTGTCACATGTACACGAGCAATGCCCCCCTACCTACATCACATGGTACTACCTGTGGGGTGTGTGCGTCTGCATCCATGCTATGGCCATAGATGACAATTGTACATCAATATGTGCAACATACCTCATTGGGGGTTGTCATGTGCACATGTTCCACGTGTCAATGCATTGTTTGTGTCTGTTGGGCGGCCATTGTTGTGCATGGTTTACATGGCTACCATAGCGTACTGTGTGTGATTCCAGGTACTTCATTGGGCTACCAGCATTGTACATTTCCACAGCACATTCCGGCCATCATGTAGCCATCTTAGATGACAGTGGGAGGTGTTCCGCCATGTGCACATATGTCACACAGTACGAGGGTGACTGACACACATTGTCAGGACTGGGTTCTGACTGCTGTGGATGTGTGTAATGGTGTTGACAACCATGACTGCGCCAGATGGTGTCATCTGGATGTGTAACATTCACAACACACACCTACATTCACATGGCAGCACATCGTCCACGTCAATGGACATTCCTGCATGAACACTGTGTGCGGTATGTCTGTATGACCACTGCATATATCAGTGGTAGCCACCAGCATGGCTGCCTACAACAGCGGTGTGTATCCTGTGCAAACATGTGTTACACCTGTCACAACACACCTGTGTCAGATGGCCCTGTAGTGGGTGACAGTGCAGTTCCATACATCATGTAACAGTATACATCGTGCACCAGTATGTTGCAGACATGTGAACGGCTGTGCTACTCGACATATGCACACATGACACATCACCTGGTACACCGTGTCTGCCTTGCCACCTGCTATTGTGACCACCCTGTGATGACATTGTACGGCCCACATGGACTGGGACATGTGATGGCTCAATGGTGAATTAACCCTCCGGGTGTGTGTCTAGCCAGGTGTCCAGTAGCCAGTGGTCTGCATGCAGGGATACTGTACATTGTCCTACTCTGTCACTGGGACTGTTGACTATGGTCATACTGTACTTATGCAGGCATGTGGTGTTTGTCCAGTCTGATAGTCGTGTTCAACCACACTACCGTGGCACACATGACCTGTGGACATCTGCCTAAGGTGTGCAGCCCACATGTACATCTTCACATGCTATGCTGCCTGTGCAGCAGTGTCACATGTCTGTCTCCAGCAGGGCTGTCACAGGTAGGCACAGCATGCAGTGATGTGTGACAATGCTTACACCCTCCACTGTGCTGTACACAAGCACTGCACACACAGTACGGCACGCATGTCATTTATCTGCAGTGCCTGGGACCTGCCTCCATGCCCTACACGGCACACCTGCCAGTCCAGATTGTACACAGATCATACCTCCCAGGCACATACCTGGACTGCAACACACACGGGTGGGTGGTTCCCACACCACACAGTGATTTACACACATACTGTATATTCCTGTGACACATTGCATCATAGGTAATCCATGTTCAGATACCCATGTTCGTGACCGCCACGCACATTGTGACACGCAACGGTGAATACACTGTACACCACAGGTTACATGCTGGCCGTGTTGGCATACTGTACATTGCACCTAGGACAGTTGCTACTGCTATGTATTGACAGCAACACGCACTTCCCTAGTATGGACTCCCATGTACCCACACATGCTTGGCCATGCAGTACGCATAGCTGGGTGACACATTACACGACACATACCATACCTACACTACCCTCGGCATGCACCAAACCTCCATGTGTCTGTGTGCTATGCCTACACACATCCCCCCTCTGTTTGCTGAACATCCATGCTTCTCAGCAATGCTAGCCACACCCTAGACTCACGACCATCGCAGCATGCATGGTACATACGCTCTACAGCCGGTACTACCGACATCCACTGACAGAGGTAGTTGATGGCATGGCACCCCGTACGATGGACAGTCTACATGACTATGCCGACACATATCATAGTGCACTTCCGCTACATTTACGCACTGGTAGGGACCATGCTATTCCACACAGAGACATGGTGGTACTGGCCTTTTCACAGACGCCACAGTGGTATTCCTGTTCCATGCACACATGCTGCATGGGCACATGTGCAGGCTGTTGCACGGTAGTTATGTTCACATGTGTGTGGTGTGTCACTTGACAGTCATGGTGTGTCCTCATGGTGCATCACATACTCCACAGCTAGCTACCTACACATGACTGCCATACATTGCAGTGTGGGCCCTCACGCAGTGTGCTGGTATGTCTCTGCTGTTTGGCTACATCCACATTCAATGCAGCATACAACACTCATGCAGGCATTGCCAACACAGATGTTGCTGGCATCGTGCCTGCCAATGGGGTACCTACCAACAATACACACTCTCACTCACTACAGGGTTCCAATCCATGCCTGGACATTGTATTAACCCTGTGGACACATACATAGTACTGCCATGCACACGTTATGTCCGAGAACACGGTCCCAATGTCACCTCCGATCTCCGTAGTTGTTGTATCCCGCCAACCTGGCTGTTACATGTCTCTGCAGCAGCACACTGCATTGACTGCTAGCCCATTCATGTACGTTGTACCCTGACCACCACACTACCACATCTATCACACTACACATGGGTGGTACTGCATTGCACGTATGGGGCTGCATTTGTACACCCATGACTGGGCCATTCAGTATGGCACTGGGCCACATCCTCACATACATGCTTCACACACTCATTGACGACCTCCATGCCTTTACTGGCACCCTTGTTGGGCTTCTGTGCGCCACAGCACACCACATCCACATGCTGGCCACCTGTCATACCATTGCATGGGTGGTTGGTGTGGTACAGAGGGTATCAAATCAGACATTATCCGCTCTTTGCCCTTCAGCGCCATTCCACTTTATGGTATTGTCAATGTACACATCCAGCATCACATCGTACCCTATGTCTCAGGATGTTACGCCATGTGCCTCCTGTACAGGTCACACAGTGGTGCAGGCATATCATGCTAACTACAACAAGTCAGGTGCATGTGACATTGCACAGTCATCAATCATGTGGCCCCTCATGCTCACTATTTGCTTACATACACTACATGCTGTCACAGAGTATTGTCCATGCCTACATATACCACATCTACATACCTGGCAGCATTCTAGCTCATCCTATTCATATTGCTAACAACCATACAGGTGTCAGTGTGGCAGATATATCATGTAGATATCATTGCATCAGTTACATCACACATAGTGCATACACATCACCTTTGCATAGTGACAGTCATGCAGTGTGTATCACATGGATACTGTCCCTATACATGCATATCACATTGTACATGGTTGCTGTACACACACATGCCCCACATGGTGCTGTGATTGCCATATTCCACTATGGTGTGGGTACACATGTGCAGGGCCACGCATTTCTGGACCGTATGTCTAGCTGATACATTGGGTGCCCTTGTACCTGTGCCATACACACATGTACACGCGGGCAGTGTTACAATAACACATATGTGGTGTACCTTACACAATGGATACAACTTAACATGTCTCAGTAAAGTCATGCCGTGATGTCTACCCGGCTCAGACAGTTTACATATGCAAATGACAGTCATGAAACACATCTGTACTCACCTGCATACCACTAACACAGGGGTGTCATCTACTCTGCCATGGGCCATGTTCTCCGCATTACTGATGCATGTAGTACTCCTACATGGTGTTTGCAGTGGGCAGGGTGGGAGGAGCACTCCTGCATGTGTGCACACATGCCACATTGCTCAGCCTGGGCGTCTGTGTGACCTCCACAGACTGGACACACACCGTGCTGTGGGACATAGGTCCTGTGCACATCCCACAGGGACACACTGTGTCACTAGTCATGTGATAGCTCCCTTGCTGGTAGGGTGACACAGACCCATGGTACCACCACAGCGGAAGTACTGTATAGACATACAGTTGACATCCACCTCTGCTGTTCAGTGGACACTACCATGGGGGGGGTGACACTACTGTGTACATTGCACATGTGTTTACACACAGCCCTGCCGGACATCATTGTTGCACACATTGCACCTGCTACGGAACGTTTGGACATGGTTACTTGCTGTTCCCTCCATTTCGGGTACCTATTCTGCTACTACTCTGTCCCATATGTGCAGGCCATACATAACCTGTTTATGTATATAACATTAGGCCATCCCTCCATCATGCATGCTATGCCTGTGATACTGTCTATGATTTCTGAACATATCCATCATGACAGCTTTGCATTACACATAATTGACATAGTCACCCCTACTGCGAGGGATACGTGCACGTCGTGCGCACATTCCGTATGACATCGACGGTATATGCCCATGCACATGTGTGCTGTGACACTATACATACATGTCCTATCCCCTGCTGTGGCACTTCATTGTTCAATATCCACTGACAGCATCAGCGTGGGTGGTGGCATTGTTCTGTGTTTGGAATCCCTATGGCGAACCTTGGGGTATCACGGCTGTGTACATGTTGTCCCACTGCTGTGCACACATTGTCCACAGTCGTTGGTATGCTCCGCGGCTTAGCATTACATAACCACCTTTCACCACTCTCTGCCTGATGGACAGGTATCTTTACTTACACACATCGTTCACATACAGTGCAGATTAGTCATACGTATTATGCGTTACACACCAGTACATCTCGTGGGTTCGACATACCTTTCCGGCCTTTGCTTCTGTATTCGTCAATACTTTCCTCTAACTCCTTGCTTTCGATTCACTTTGTGTTCGGTATGAACATACGGTTTGAATATCCAGGGAGTCTTCCTTTTATTCGTCGTCACCTGAGGCATGTAGGTTCATCACGCCAATAGCTGTTCCTCGGTGTGTAGTTATGCGCATATCACTGGTGATCCTCCTCCATTCGTACGTTACCCACGAAACTAGGCCATGGTTCATTCCTCGTGTGGCCGTTGGTTATTTGCACTACCTTCGTGGGGATGGTATGTATTGTATCATTGTATTGTACAAGTTACTGTGACTTTAATTATGTGTTTCTTTTGATTGGTCTATGTAAATCATGTGCAGATTCATTGTTACTATTTAAACTGCTTTCAATATAAGATATGTACTTTCTGATGAAGTTCACAGTTAATAAAGGTGGACGAAACGCGTAAAAGATATTTTTGACTTTAAGCCTCCAGTCTGTCCACAGTGGTTGTTGTAGTTTGAGTTCTAATGTATTGTATCATGTTTGTGTGACTGCATACGCTATGTGTGGTGTCAGGTACATTACGCTGTGGTGTTAGCCGTGGATTGTGTGTGTTGGGTATGGTATTCTGTTCGACATGTGGGTGTCCGTGTCCTGGTGGCGTCTGTCGATGGCGTTGTGCATTCAGATGTGTAACATAGCTGTTATATTCCTGTACACAACGGATGCAAGAATGCATCAGCTACTGCTAGTGTTACCCACGCGGCTTGTTGCGGGTATGCCGCTGTCATTGACTGCCTGTATGGTTTTGCTACGGTTTTGGCTGTTATCCCTTTGATATCTGCGGATGTGGGTGACGGGTACGGGGTGTGGGTCTTGCATTTATACATACAAGATATGCTTGTGTGTGTGCTCCATCCCTGCTTGGGGAGCTGCAGGTTACCTGTCTGTTGTTCTGGGAATGTTTGTTTTGTTGATGTCGTGTGGTGTCGGTATCGCCTGCATGTGTGCTTCCTGCACGTATTCCTCCTTCACATCGGTTATATATCTGCGGATGTTCATCCGTGCCTACTATCCATTGGCATTTTGTCACTGATAGTTACGGTGATTGTGGTCCTGTACTTGGGACGGCCTGTATGCTACCGGTAGCCTCCTATTCGTGTGGCGCTTGCTTACTTAACGGTCGTGGAACACACAGCGGTATTTACGGGACCGTAAGTGTCCACAATCGGTGCCGGGATAGCACATTCATATTTTCGCCATACATGCCTGATGCTGTGTAACGTTGCCGACGTATCGTGTTGAGTCTACCATATGGCCGCCATACATACGGTCATGGTTTGTACATGCGTCCTTTGCATCTCCTGTTGGCTATGGTCCTGTGGTACATTCTGGGACATTTCCGCTTTGCATCGTTTTACGTCGCCACGCGCCTAGCCACTGAGGAGATGTCAGTACTACTTTGTGGGTACTGCTGTACATACGCCTATGGTTCCTGTACTGTATGCCTACACATGTTATTACACTCCGCCTGTGACATGTCACCTACATACACATTTTACAGTGACACACACATTACACACACACAGCGGAACACATGACAGCCTCACCTCACACATACACATATTGCCGCCATAGCTCTCGACCTTCCATTTCCAAAATGAGGAACACACACATTCATAATGTGGAACAAATGGGCAAACTGTGGAACACATACCAATGGCTTACTAACAACTTCAGCTAAGAAGGTCATAGGATGGTTAAAATATGCTGATTTACTTACAAAGAAGAACCTTTAATGAATTACTATGATTAATTTCTATTTACCAGGATTTCATTTAAATACATTCCTAACAATGAATGTGTGACAGACTATTTCAATGTGGAACTTTGAGGAACTGCAAGGAACATGAACTGTTTTAGACCCCAAATGAGGTACGTTCCTCATAATGTCATACACTTGACAGGTATGATTGCCGCTTCGACCGACGGTTGCACACGTACCACGTTGGTCGCATCGCCGGCGGCGGTGTGTACCTCCGCACTCATATCCTATGGATATGACACGCACATATCCCGTTACTGTACCGTGGCCTGGCGATCATCCCGACCCGCGGATATGTATTGATGCAGGTTGACATTTCCATGGCTGGCATTCCCTGCTCTGCCCACCCTCCCGGATGATCGGGTTGTCGTTCACAATGTTTACTATGTGGGGATTTCGCGTCTTACTTATCTGTAAACTTGCATCCCTGGGTTCCATATTAACCTGTTGTACTTTATATCTGTGTATGTGTACATATATTTCTACGTGTGTACTGATATCTATTTCCGTATCTGTGTATGCACATAAGTACATATGTAGTCGACTTGCGGCGACAGTGGCAGCATACGGCTCAGCCGTCTGCTGTAGAACCGCGTCGGTTGAGGTGTTGGCGTTCCATGCTCTGCTGGCTATTGGGTGTGCAGTGTTTGGGTGGTGCCTTTGTTGGAGTCACACATAGGTCCGCCCATACGGTACACATTACGGGCGGACATGTTTGTGTGGCGTCCATTTCACTGTGTGTGCAGGTAAGGAGGTGTCAGTCCATGGGGCCTACGCTGTCAAAGTATGTGCTATACGTTCCCTCTTTGCCAGGTCGTAGGCATATCGGGTACGCCTCCGTCTACCTACTGGGGCTGGCACAGTGTGTTCATGGCGCTGAACGCCCTGTGCCTGTGCTTGCCTTGGCAGTTGTGGCGGGCTTGGTGGCCCTAGACCATTATGTCCCTGCAGCAGCTGTTTCCGCAGAATCATATTGTGTAGCATACAACATACTATGAATATGTGGGCACATGTGCCTGGAGAGTACTGCAAGGCTCCACCGGATGTATCCAAGCACCGGAACTGTGATTTCAACATCCCAAACACACGCTCTATGATTATTCTGGTTTGTGCGTGTGCCTCATTATGGCATTCTTGCATGTGTGTGTGTGCATTTCTGATGGGTGTCATCATCCACGGCTCCAGTGCATAGCCAGCATCCCCACAAGGTGACCTTGTGTGATGTCCCCTGGCGAATACCTGATACAGCTGTGAGGCATGCCAGATATGGGAGTCGTGGTAGCTTCCAGGGCTGCCAGCACACACATCCATGATAATGCCCTGCGCATTGCACACGACCTGGCGATTGATGGAGGGGTATCCCTTGCGGTTTATGTAGCGTCTACCCTGCTCCCCGGGCGGTGACTTGATTTCTATGTGCGTACAGTCTATCGCACCCAGTACCTCCGGGTATTGTGCCACACGGTGGAAGTGGCGCATATTGCTAGCCAACTCCTCCTGAGATCTGGGGAAGTTTATACACTCATGGGCATGTCGTAACATGGCATCCAGGAACTGGTGTAGTACCCTGGATGCTGATGCCTGTGAGATACCCATTATATCCCCGGTTGGCCTTTGAAAGGTACCTGTAGCCAGTATTCGCAAGCTCACACATACCTTTGTGTCCACTGGGATGGGCTCCCCTCTGTTGTCTCTTGTTCTCAGGCATGGCCGGCACAGCTCCACTATTTGCTGTAATGTGTCCCTGTCCACCCTGTAGCGCTCTACTATCTCCAGGTCTTGCAGCCCCTGGTAGGTCACCCTTGGTCTGAACACTCTTCTTCTCCTATGAGGCCTACGGTAGTTGTTGGCACCCTCCTCCGCAACTCCATCTGTCTCTGACACATACCTATGCATCACGGCCACGGCGGCACCCAACATATACATATTAAAAGTTCCCCGTGTGTTTACACCCTATGGTGCGGCGTTTGGGAAATCGCGCTGTGTGTTGTGTGCATTCACACTTTATACTGTTGTGCTGTATACCCGGTGATGTCATTGGGTGTGTCTGTGCAGCCGTATCTGTGGATTATCTTCGGTGTTTTACCGTTGCAACTGCAACGGTATTGCCTTTAGTGTTACATTACAGTTGCCTGCATTGGCTTAGCTTTGCATTTTACATTACTGTTTCTGCACGTTGCACCTACTATTGCCTGCAGTGCATCCTGCAGGCACATGGCATATGATGCATTTTGTCTGCCGCCGTTATGCTACCTCTGTACTTGGCTGTGCTATTTCGGTTCTTTGCTCTTTGCATTTCTACTACATCCCCTACTATCTTTGCATTCCTATGCCTCCCCTCTCCCGTTTTGCAGGAGTCTGCATGCAGAGTTGTCAGCTGCCGTTTGCCCTTCCTGGATTGATTGGTGTTGATTGCTCATTACGGCTCCAATTACACTGCTTCCGCATTTCCTCATATTCTCCGCATTGCCTTCCTATATCCGTGGTTGTTGACGGGGAGGCCGTCACATGACTGGGTTGGGGAACGTAGTCATCCTCGTGCACATGCATCTATGCGGGCATTATCTACTCTCAGCGCATCTATTTCCTCACACGCCGATCCTGCTGCTGTGATGTGCATTGTACAGCCCATGTTTGCTGGCCTCCAATGTGCTTCCTCCTACAGTGGCACACCCTCTGCGATTGACATGTATCCCGTGTAGGCCACTCCTCGGTGTACTACCGCTGCGCCGTTTGCTCCATCCTTACACCAGCGCCGGTTTTGCGATTCACTATTATCTGCCTCATTTGCATGGCATTGACTGCTAATACATGGTTACGGCGCCGAACACTGCCGCCACTCCTTGACAACCCTTGCGCTGGGGTTGAGGCTTTCCATACATACTATGGTGTGTGGTGGCTGTGCATCTGATGTGTATTATACTGCTCTTTTAGGACATTCTCATATTATTTAATTGTTTTGCACCTTCTGTGCACATATCCGGGGATTCTGCTGTGGTTTCTGCGTACATAACAATTATGTCATTATTTACAGTTTGTGCATGTTTTCTTTGGACATTCTCGGTGCCTTTCGCCATTGGCATATTGCACCTGTATGATACCTGACGTTGACAGCCTTCCATTACTCCTTGGTCATGTTTGGCTAAATGTAAACCGTTTTTTTTGGTTTACATTGCCGTGCCCTTACGCTACGCCTGCCCAACTTCGTGGATCGCTATTTGCCTTCATTTGCATGGTGCAATACCGCACACAGTGTGATTAGCATACCTACGCCGGGGGCAGCGCAGGTCCGGCGCACGCTGGTAGTGCACGTGGGATTGATTCATACCTGAATCGCTCGGTGGCCATATTTGGCTTTATAACGCCGACGCTATGCGGGCGCCTGGCGCAAGGTTCATGAATCCCGGGGTATGTATTATATTTATATTTATATCTATATATTTATATTTGTATATATATATATATATATATATATATATATATATATATATATATATATACATATATTTATTTCCATATTTATATTAACATTTACTAAAGAATATATATACTTTTATGTAACATACATATATTTATTCATTTTATAAATACTTTTTTATACACTATATACATATTTTTAACATATTTTTATTCTATTTTTAAAAATATTGATCCTTCAATATAAACATGAATTCCTTTACACCTTTTCATAAATTTTATAAATTACATATTTATAAGAACACAGACAATTTTTTAGTAGAAACATTTTTAGTAGAAACACTTTTATTAAATTAAAAATTACATTAAGGTATATGCATATTAGGCAGTTTTAGCTATTTATACACCAATGCTATGGGACATTCAGACTTCTAGCAAATATGTGTATTTTCATTTTTTCAATTACAGGTCCCTTGGTTCAGGTCGTAACTTATAGAATTGATAAACAACTTAAGCTTCCTTTATACAGAAAATCAGAGTTCTTATTTTTATTATTATTATTTTTATTCTTTATTTTGAAGCAACAATTCAAGTATTTCAAAAAGGGTTATTGATTATTTGTAATATGATGAATTATCATCCTAAATTTTAAGAAAAAGCGCCTTTACTTGTAATATGTTTTAACGTATGAATATGTCTTTAAATGGAAGAAATGCTAACAGGGCAATGGTTTTATTGCTTAATGGTTTTATTGTTTAATGATTGTAATTAATGAAATACTGATGCATATAAAAGGAAAGTTGAAGTATAACAATTTATTCTGATGAAGTCTCCGTTTGGGGAGACGAAAGCGCTTAATCGATTTCATTTTTGGGATGTGTTTTGGTTTACGCAATAAAAGGATTTACTACATCTTGGAGTGACTTGCCTGTATCTTGAAAGATAACAAGCTTGCCGCTAAGTTTTCACAGAAAGGTAAACTCTCATACGACACTACCGTTACATCTGGAAGATAGTACATAAAACAGCAGAACCTACGTATTGACAAACTCACAAAGTTTTAAACAGTAATATTTACTGTATAGTCACTTGGTAGAAATGTCTATTTCTCATCTCTGCCACTGATAATGGCCCCTCTCAGAATGTAGTGTGGATGATTTGCCTGAACGTTTCTGTCTCCATGGTACTCAGCAGCTTCCACCTGCATTCTGCTTATAAGGCAGATGTTCTGTTGGTAAGTGTGCCTGATCTTTGCTTCCTTACGGATGGAATTAGGGTTTGCTCTGTATTCTGTGTATTAGGAGTTTTCTGCTTCCTTACGGAGGGTAAGGAGAGTTTTATTCAATATTATGATGGTTTATATGAAGCGCAAAGCATTAGATGAAAAGCAGAAAACATGGATATTGTTTGGAAAATCTAGAACTGAGAATTCACGTGAGCTTGTTGGTGGTGATTAATTTGGAAGGGTTATTGGGGAGTATTTTAAAGATAAGTCTCTGGGGGAAAACTCTGGCTAGTGATGGCTTACTGACTGAGTTCTAGGCCCAAAAGGAGTGCAACTTTTAATCCTGTACACTGTGTACAAACAAGCAAGGATAACAGATACCATTGCTATAAAGAACTCCAGCAGGAAAGCAAACAAAAAAAAAAAGAGAAAGCAACGAATAAGAGACTTGAATGTGGGATGGTAAAGCTAGGAAAATGAAAAATACAACCATACCTCTCAACCTCTTAATCCAACAAATCTGAACAAAGCTCGACAAAATGGGGGGAACAAAGGCCCCAAAATAGGGACAGATTTTAAATATTGCTCTTATAAACTTAAAAAGTTGCTAGAGTAACAGGATTTAACATAAATTTTCTGAAGGATTTGAAATCTGAAATTCAAATGTATGTCATTATTTAGTGACTTCAATCCTGAGATCATCCCAGTGATTTGCCAGGAAAAAAAGAGGAACAGGCCAAAAATATGAGGCAAAAATCTGGACAACATTCTGCGGAAATCTGTACAGTTGAGAGGTATGAACTATAAAGTGTTTTCTTGGTGCTGTGGTAGGAAGGAACAAGAGCACAAGCCTTCAGAACATTTAAGCAGAAGATGAAGAAACAGAAATGAACATCACAGTCAGTCTAGATATAAATAATTTGACAGGACATAATACAGCAGTAGTATTTTATTTACACTTATTTGTACTTTGTTGACCAAGTAAGTCCCAACAGGCCAAAGGCCACATTTCAGGGGAAACCTGAGGTGGCATTACAAAATAAGTTTATATACATATATATATATCGGGCTGGAATTTATTGTACACAGTAACCTGCATAATGCTACCAGTCTCTAGAAAAGGAAACTCTATGAGACATTCATCAGGTGTTAGTGTAACTGATGGCTAATGGTCCTCATGGAAAAATGCAAAACTATACTAATAAAATTAATTGCATGTGTGTGTGTGTGTGTGTGTGTGTGTGTGTGTGTGTGTGTGTGTGTGTGCATGTGTTTGTGTGGCTGGCTGTCTATCTCTAGAGAAATTAGGATCTTGCAAAAAAGGTATAAACTGTGTCACTGGAACACAAGTAGCTTAAATAAGAAGGAGGAATTTAAGAAGCACATGGAGACATCTGCCCTTACTCACCACAGAAAAAATAGTTGTGTAAATGTTGCAGATTTCTTGTACAGCGAAGCTGAGAGATTTAGTTGAGTGTCAAGTGGAGTTTACAAGGAGCTGAGAGCTTCAGGGGAAGAGAAGTTTAGTGCTGTTTCGTTTGCATCTTTCGTAGCACAGCAGTTAATATACTTGCTTTTGATGCAGACGGCAGTGGGTTCTACTCTCACAGTATGTAGATGGATTGCTGATACTGTACTGTGTTGTACTTTTAAGGGAGTGGATGCTGCAGTCTTGTGAATGTCCTCCTCTAGAGGAGTTACCTGGTAGCTATGAACCTGTTATCACTTTGCCTTCCATTCCCTATTGCAATATCACTAGCTTATCATTTTTTTAAAGTAACACAGGCAATTTATTCTTTAAGGGCAACAGGCATTTTATTTGTAGATGAAACAATGAAATATAAAGTTGTTTTCTAGCAGCAACCACTTCATTAGTTACAGATCACTTTAATGTGGAATTATTTAGATGACTTTACTTCTGCAGAGATTTTGCAAGTTTACTGATACTGATGGATTGTAATGACAGAAGTTTGAGTGGCCTTTTATGGTTGAACTTTTTTCTGAAATGGGTAGTTTTGTCATTATTTGTTCATACATTTTGTTTCATTGCTTACTAGAAGACTGTTCAAAGCTACAAATTTAAAACACATTCTAACAAATGGTGCTGTATTGTACAAGGAATATAATTTAATACAATCAGGAAGGTGAATCAAAGAACGCATATATGTATGTATGGCCCTAAAAATGTGTAAGGAGCCTATGGTTTGAAAACAACCCAGAGGTAAGCTTAGTCCTGTACTGGCCAGATGCAAAATGAATGTGGGTTTTCATGCCCTTTCAATGAATGTGAGTTTCAAGGACAGAGAAGTTTACTGCTCACGCTAAGTCTGTTTTCATTGCGAGACTGAATTATTTGTTTAGAAAATGGTTCAGTGTTTGTGCTATTTTATTTCAATTTTTGTAATCATTGTAGAAGTAAATAAAACAGTATGCATGCTGACAGGTTTGAACAGTGTTTATGGTAACTGAGGAGAAATAGTCAAGTAATGGAACACTGGAGTAGCTGGGGAGGGGGCTGCTGCTGGAGCAGCAGGGGGTTAAAGACTATCCATTCAAAGAAAACAAAGCTCATCCCTCTCCATATTCAAATGTAACTTGGATCTAAGGATTGGTAATAGAAAATGTACTCCAGGATTGCCACTTGTGCCACTATTGGATAGAGACAGTTAATAAATGCTGCATCCCTTATATGTATCTCCACAAATTATCTATGGTATGATCACAGTTATTCTTACTAGGGCTAATGTACAATTATCAGCCATGGGATAGGTAAGACTAATCAGGAAATGTTAATTCAAGCACCAAAAGGGAAATTGGCTAAGCTTAAAATGCCCTCTAAGTGAACCTATGTTGTGGTAATAAATAGTTTTAAAAAAAATGCCCATTTTAGATCACTAAGTGCCCCTCTAACCCCCCCCCCCAGTCTTCAACAGCTTCCGGCACCTATGAGGGGGGTTGAATATTGCTACAGTTATTAGCTGGGGTTGGAGTTGTCAGCTGAATTCATGTTGAAAGTATAGTTATTGGACATATAAAGGGGTAAACGTATTGCCCTGTGTTACTGTTAATTGTGATGATGTTGCTCTTACCTCTTGTTAACTTCTTCCAGGGCACTTCAGATTACAGAGGGGAATCTCTTCCGCAGATGGTAAGCCAAACATTTTTTTTTTGTCTGTACTGCTGAGCAATTTAAAGAAATATTTTAGTGTGTGCTGTCAATGTCAGGCCTGTTGTGTGTATTGCTGCATTGTCTACAATAGTGGCAGCACTGTTACTTTGTTAGCAAATACGTATTGCAGTATATTAGTGTAGGTATAAATGTATTCCTATGCTTGTTGCTTTTTATCACAGGTGATCATGACAGTGGGAGTGTGGGCGTGCTGCAATCTGATGTCAAATGTATCATCAGATTCTGATGATGATAGTGGCCAAACTGAGGCACAGTCGGGGGGGGGCACAGAGGTTGAATCTGACACTGAGGTTGACATACAGCCATCCCATGCAATTCCATCAGGCACAACCAGTAGGCATAAGCCTACCCATTCCAGTGAGGCCACAGATATTGGACAGGTGGAGTTTGAGGCCATTGAGCAGAGAAGTGTAGCTACTCCAGCTTCAGTGCCTGTTGAATCTGGACATAGCTGAAGTGTGGGCAAGCGGCCATGCAGGAGGGTTGAAAATGAAGCTCAGAGGGGGCCTGCTGTCCCTTCTTCACCTGGTGCATGTGTCTCTTCCTGTGCCACTCAACATATGTTTAAGGCAGTCATGGAGGCATAGGCATGTTTCCCATAGGTGCTCCAGACAAATGATCAGGGTTGTAAATGTGGCACAGTCTGACATGCGTGACTTCCTCCATCATGTTGTAGAGTCAGTGGATGGGATGAATGACAAGTTGGAATGAGTGGTGTTTGTGATGGAACGTCTGCTGGGAGGGGAATGGCATCCACGTGGGCAGAGGTCAGCCACATCATCTGCTGTCAGCCAATGTAGCCATACCTGATCATGCCCCAATAGTGGCAGTAATTCCATTGGTCCATCAATGAGTGTACTGCCCACTGAAACATGGCAGGCCACGGGGTCATGGTCCTGGGCTTTCCTGTGAAGGGAGCTCATCCAGCAGACATCAGTCATGTTTAGTCAGCAGCACTGCATCTGACTGTGGGCATGGATGTGCCATTCCAGCTCCTGACAGAGCCAGTTCTTGTGGTTGGGGATGACAACAATGAACTGCCACCTCTACCATGCATGGCTCATACCTGTCTGACATAATATGTAGAGCCAGCACAGAGCTTGGCAGTGTTCATGCAGACATTCATACACCAATTTCACCTGGAGGACCCATACCGACACACACAGAACAGTTACTCATTTTGTCTCACTGGCCATTTGTTGGTGTATCCAACTGTCTGCCTGCTTTTCTTTCTTACTCACACACACTCACTGAACTTTTGTGTCATCATAGGTTTCCTGCCCCATCACACAACACCCTGTGCAAGTGATTTTAATTGTGCCATATCCCTGTTTTCTATATTTTGGATTCGAGGATGCATAAGCTTTGTGTCTGATGCTCAGGGTGCCTAGCTAACATAGTATATCTGCATTTGTGGTGTTGAACTGTTAATTGTACATTTGACATATATTGGCCTTGGAAATTAGACAGTTGATAGCGTGAAAATTTCCCAATTTTATAATGAATAATCTTGTAATGGTTGTGAAGTCAGCAATTGCAATGTGTATCATTACTTTCAAACTTTTCTCTTTAATGATTTTCCAGTACGAACATATGGTGCTAAACTGAGGGCAAGCATTGATCATCATTACATTTGAGAGCTATGACTGTGAGAATCTTTGATGCCTGAGGCCTACTACTTAGTAATGGACACATATAAGTCAAATAAGTCACTGCTATCACATGTTAACTCATTCGCTCCAATGGAGCTTAAGAAGTTTGCACTGTAACTTTCAATGGGCAGAGCCTAAGCCTTTTGACAGAATCAAATTATGTCCTCACATTTCAAACAAATGTTCATATCTTTTAAACCATAGAGTCTATGAAAGCAGTATTAATGGCAAACCCTTCAACACAAACTATTTTTTTAGTAGTAGTATTTTTTAGGTTCTAGGTCTTAAACTGAAATTTTCCCTGGGATTCAATAAACTCCATGCAGGAATAGTGCTACTCCTGCATGGAGGGGTTTGTGTCTGTGTAGCCACAGCAGCATGCTTTGCATATTCATGAAGGTGTGCTGCTGTTTAAGCTACACAGACACGAACCGTGAATGAGTACAGGGGACATGTCTAAGTAGTGCACGGACCACGAACACACCCCCTGCACTCAGAAAATGCTGTACGGCACTTTTTAAACCCGATCCAGCATAATATTAGAGAATTTCTCTAATATTATGCCAGTATTTGAGTGCCTGCGGACACTGAAATGAAATAAATGAATATCAGTGTCCGTAGACACTGAAATACATATGGGAACAGGAAACCAATGCAGGGGGTGTGTGACAGGTTCTGTGACACACACCCTGCATTGTAAAAGTACCGTACAACACCTCACAACCTGATAAAGCAGGAAATGTGGACAAAGACACAAACAATGGGGGGCAAAAGCCCTAAAAAGGGACACATCTGAAATATTGCCCTCACAAACTTAGAAAGTTGATAGAAAACAGGATATGTATTAGCATGAATCTCTGAAGGATAAAAGCCTGAAAGCCAAATGTATGCCATTATTTCCTGAATGCAGTCCTCAATGACTTGTCAGAACACCACAATAATCACTATATAACATAATAATATAATAAAATATTACATATTTTTTCTAGGCTAAGGAATGTTTAAGCATATCTAAGCAGGTGTGTGTGTTATGGTGCTCCACTTACCATAGCTTAAACATCCCATAGGAGATAAATACAAATATACAGCTGAAATTCCCAAGATGAGATAGTGTAGTGGTTAGAGTCCTGGCTTTACATGCAGGCATTCATGGTTTGAGTACCAAAACAAGCAAGTAATTTTTATATGGGAAAGCAGTGTTAAAATTATTTCTTTAACCAAAATCATATATTAACTGTTTTTTGTCAACCAGGGTAGTGTAGCTGGTGTAAAATGTAAGTGTGAGGGCATATAACATGTGAAACCACCCATATATACACAAGTGACCGATACAGTATAGTCACACCTCTTGCCAATGTAAGGAAAGCACATAGAGGGATGTAAAGTAAATCATATACACTTAATAAATGAAGTCAGTCTTCTGATATATTTAAAAAATTAAAAGTGAGCAATGGTTAGCAATACTCAGCTATGCTTAGTAGGTGCAACCATTGCTAATGCGTGAATGCTAAGCAATAAATAGCTCAGCTAAGTGGATTTCTGCACTGCTAAACAGTGCTCAACAACTTCTCCTTTAAGCAGTGTTAAAACCAGCTTAGCAGGTTTGCACACTGCTTAGCAGAGCTTAACCTTTTAAGAATGGTCCAATGACAGCAAAGGGTGGGAATATTGCACTATTTAAATGGCGCAGGTGGGAACACAGCCATAATCTGTTACAGTTCATCTGTGCAGATACAATGGCTGGCATAGGAGAGGGAGTGCGCTTTCAGGTGCAACACTGGAGCATTCAGGAGTCCAGGGTCATGGCTGAACTCCTAGTAAAAAAAAACATGAGGAGAGACTGTTGCAGGGCCAGTACCAGGGCTTCCAATAGAAAGTAGAGGCCTGGGACCGTCTCACACGTGACCTCACCAATGCTACTGGCATCCCCTGGATTGGTGAGCAGGTACAGCAGCACTATGCTGACCAAAAGTGTAGGAAGGGGGCACTGTTGGACCAGTGGATCCAAGATGGATAGGACTGGAATGTTCCAGTAGTGTGTAAATATCACTATCAAGTAGTTTGTAATAAATATTAGCCTTAGAATGTGATAGACAGATATGCATAATGTGTGTTTTTCTCCCCTACAGCTGCAGCAGAGAGTGTTATGAATCGCAAAGCCCATGGTGACAGACTGCTGAGGCTGTGCCGACAGGCTGGTGAGTACAAATATATTTTGCAGCATATTGTTCAAATAGCTAAGAAGGAGTACATTGCTTACTGTTACTGTGTGAACTGAATAAATAAAGTTTGACTGAATAATACTGATGTACAGTAAAGACCCTTACAAAAATTGTGTTTATTCTGGTATGTTGTTGTAGACATATATAGAATGTATACAGGTTCTTTACAGCAAATATGGCTGTAATAGCATATATTAACTGAGTTCATCTGTGAACAAGCTGTTAAGGGAAACCGTAGATGGTGTAGCTGTAAATCATGATATAAATTAAATGTGAAATATATACTGCACTAAGCTCTGAACCCTGAATAGTAATATGTAAAGAATCAAAGTGTGTTCCATGCAGCATTGCCTTGTGTTAACATTTGCATTCCAGATTGTAGTAATCCAAAGGAGTAATGCACAGCACAATAACTATCTGTCATACATGCATCCCAGGATTACAAGTTCAGATTATCTAACCAAGAGACTATTAGGCAGAAACCAGTGAAACAAGAAACAGCAGTTACCAAGTGGCACATTGTGATGAGATGTAGCTTAGTTGTTAATTTTGCACACCCAGTCATGGTTCAAATCCGGGACTGGTACTAAGATGTGTGCAAATCCACACACAAGGAATCAGGAGTAAATGTAAAAACAGTCAGGTAGTGTTAACAGATATTTTCCTGACAGGTTTTACAGATAAGGAAATGTTGCCAGTAGCTGTATAAAGGGTATACTAATAAACTGTGTACAACTGTTCAATTGTCCCACCACATGCCTGTAAATGACAGCAGGGTAGGTACATACACTATGCACTCTTCCCGAATCATACATCTCAACTGTACAGATATTCACTGAATGTCCAGATATTTGTCTCAGAATTTTGGTCCGTTTTACATAAAGTAGTGGTGTCATGGCAAATCAGTGGCAAATCATTATACATTGAAGTTAGAAAATAATGATAGACATGTAAGTGTCAGACATCATATCCTTCAGAAAAGCCATGCAAATTAAAAACCTGTTATTTTATCAACTTTCTAAGTTTGTAAGAGCAATATCTAAAAATTGACCATATTTATGGACCTTTGTCCCACTCTTATGTATGGCTTTGTCCAGATGTCATGCTCTAAGAGGCTGAGTGGTATGTTCCTGATACATGTCTCTCAAGTGTCACACTATCACAAATAATGGTCACTACTGCAAATAATCCTAGACGCAGATAGGAAACCAGTTGATGTATACCAGTAACACACTCACATAGCAGCAGTTTAGGGTACCCCCTCCTGTGCCAGATGTGTAACCCTGACATGTAAGAGTTCCCTCTAGTCATGTACCCAGAGTTGTCACAGTTTGCTTTATACCATTCCAGACTGACAGTTTAATAGGTATGTTTGTACTACAGAAACTATGGGCCATAGATGTAAAGTGAGGGCAGACCCATAGAGTACTGAGCTGTACTGTTGTGGAAACTAGAAGCATAAACAGTTGTTAATGAACTTTTTGTCATCTCCTCACCTCTCATCTACATCAATAATTATTATTGATGTACTATGGGTATGTTGTGCTCCAACCCTAATGTTGGGACTTGTGTTATATTATTGTTAATATGTTTGATTGCTTGCATGTTAACATACCTTGTTCAAATACCATTGTTGGTGGGCTGCTGCCATCAATGTTACTGGCATGCTGTTACAATGCATATTGTTGTTCTGTTTATGCATGTATTCTGTTTGCTATGCAACTGTTTTAAATCTGTTTTATGAGGTTAATTGGAACACCTACGCATGCTGTTATAACTAATCTTGACATGTGTTGTTCATGACTAACCAACATATTTTTTAAATCCTTAACACCATAGCATGTTTGTGAAGGCAGATCCCAGTGGATCCACCTGCCCCACATCATCTGGCCATGGTACTGGGCCCCAGCATGTCTGGGACCCAACTTGGATCTCCCACCTCCACTGATCCTGCACCACCTTTGGGTGGAACTACCTCAGTAGACGTGCCCCGTCCCCCCGGAAAACGGATGTGGACAGAAGCCTGTTACCCACAGTCAAGTCCAGGGTTTGGTGCATAACACCCTTTGATCTGAGTTTGGAGAGCAGCTGCACCAGATTGAGGGCCATCTGGTGCACCTCAAAGGGCAGGCCACCCCTCCTGTCCTGCCTCCAGCACAGCCACCTTTGGGACCATGAAGGTGCAGTGGTGACTGCCCATGGGTGGGGATCTCAGTCTCACTGTAACCATATGGGGGTCCATATATAATAGCCAACAGTTCAACACTCAGTTACTTCCTGCCTCCAGCACAGCCACCTTTGAGACCATGAAGGTGCAGTGGTGACTGCCCATGGGTGGGGATCCCAGTCTCACTGTAACCATATGGGGGTCCATGGGCTTCAGATTCCCAACCACCCTCACTGTCAAATGTGTCTACCCCTTCATGTGTCATATACCACTCCTGTCTGCTGTCTCGTCTGTCTCACTACCCAACCTACCTCTCCAGATGTACCTACAATCCTTCCCCAACATCCCACTCTCACCTTAAAAAAAAAGAAAAGGGCATCGGTCCCAAAAAATATATATATTGTCCCATACATAGCTGCCCATTTTGCACATGTGTCCACTGGACACATGTAATCCAGTCCAATTGGCTTGAAAACACATTTCTGTTGACCTCACCCCTCTCTCTGGGGTTCAAGTGTCCAAATTCACCTCCAGATTTTGTACAAATGCACAGCTGTTGCTGTATAAGAAATAGACAGCTAGAGACCTTTCCTACGCCCATGCTGCACATCTCTAGCTATCTTTCATATTGTTTTTCCCTCTGCATGCCCCTTTTTCACCACTTTCCTATCACCCCTTTTTCCTTTCTTTTAAAGAAATTAGTGCAGGTGTTAGCGGGAGTAAGCAAGTTTGCGTGATGCTAAGTGAAGCCAACACAGATTAAGGATCTGTATGGTTAACCATGTCTTGGCATTGCTTAGTGTCACGCAAACCCACGCAAACCTGTTTGAAGCAGCTTAAAACTGCTTTAATCACTTTGTCTCCCTCAGCCACTCTTCTGCCTAGCAACAAAATAATCAGCAGTGCCAAGTCTCAAGCCGAGGGCCCTGTACACCATAGTCAGAGAAATATGCCACTACGCCATTTGAGCTAAACAGGTTCTTGATGTTTTTTCAAACATATCATGCAGTAGAATCATTCAACAGTAGGCAAAAGATTCTGTAGAATCAGTCAGGATTTGTATATATACATATACACATGTATATATGTATGGAGATGTATATATATGGAAATATATATATATATATATATATATATATATATATATATATATATATATATATATATATATATATATATATATATATATATATATATATATATATATATATATATATATATATATATATATATATATATATATATGGAAAACTATATATATATATATATATATATATATATATATATATATACAGAGAGAGAGAGAGATACATATAAAATATATACATGCACAGACACACACACACACACACACACACACACACACACACACACACACACACATCTATCTATCTATCTATATATATATATATATATATATATATATATATATATATATATATATGGGTTCATGTCAGTACATAGGGATATCGACATTCACTCCACCGACACATGAAATAATCGAAACCGCAAACACGGACATTTAACAGGTAAGAGTTTTAATTTCGCTAATCATGCCTACCATATTTTAGTAAGTGTGGCAGTGTTATGCATGTGTGGTAGGCATGATTAGCGAAATGTAAACCTCTTACCTGTTAAATGTCCGTGTTTGCGGTTTCGATTATTTCATGTGTCGGTGGAGTGAATGTCGATATCCCGAACGGTGTATACTGAACCCATATATATATATATATATATATATATATATATATATATATATATATATATATAGATATATATATATATATATATGCATAACATGTAGTGGAGTCACACCTCAGAACCATACCTCTCAACCTCTTAGTGTAAGACATCTGGCCAAAGGCTGTCAAAATGAGGGGACAATGGGCCAAAATTAGGGACCTATTTTAAATATTTCTCTTATAAATGTAGAAAGTTGATAGAGTAATAGGTAACAGGGTTTGTTTCAGCATACATGTTCTGAAGGATGTGAGGTCTGAAACTAAAATGTATATCATCATTTACTAACAGAAATCCTCAGATCATCACAGTGATTTACTAGAGAAATAAAAACAAGGAATCTGTGGAACAGACCAGAAATATGAGCAATTAACCTCAACATTCTGAAACAATCCGGTCAGTCGAGGGGTATGCTCAGAACCACTCAGTGTAATGAATCTGGACCAAGCCTGACAAAGTGGGGGGGAGAAAGCCGTGAAAATAGGGATGTATCTGAAATACTGGAGTAGATAAGCTGACACAGTTGCTGCAGTAACACCCTCCTGTCTCTTCTATATTGATTGAAATAGCCAACAGTCCAACACTCAGTTACTTCTCACTAGTTAGTGACTTAAGTCCTCCCATCATCCCACTGATGTGCTAGAAATATGCAACACTTATGGGGGCCAGACAACAGTACATCCTACAAATATGTGGACATAACATCACATCATGGAAACTACACTGAGCTGCTAAGCATGTCATCAAGCACCGTCCAAACTACTGACAGACTGATAACAACACTTACCCAAATCAACTATGGAGAATTACATATGTATTTGCAAACATACAGGCACTACAGGGATGTAACAGCACTGAAAAACAGACACCAGTGTGAAAGTGCATACCCACGACCAATTTCACCACAGTCGCAGTGACATATCAGTAATCGAAATGAACAGTAGAGTATAAGGACTCTGTCAAAAAAAATCATGTTTGCCACTCACACACTACCCCTACATATACTGGCCCAATTCACAGTATAGTATGAATCCTGACTATGGTACGGGACATGCCTCATTCTTCCCCTACAAACGTACACAGCCAAAAGACCACCAGAAACTGGAGCAGCATGTGCAGTCAGATAGAAAAGTAACCATAACACTTACATCTACCCCCCACCCTACACAGGCCAAACAACATTTTCACAATGCACTGCTACACACTCCTAACAGTCTGTCAACAATCACCAAAAATACACAGACCTCTCAACTGTACAGAGTCCCACAGAATGTCCAGGCTTTGTCCTCAGAAATAAGGCCACTTCCACATAACAAGTCTGGCATTCTGATGCATCACTGAGATGATATCAGGAATGAAGGCCCTAAATAATGATATACTATACCTATCAACCTCTTACTGCATGACATCTGGACAAAGTCTGACATACTTGGGGGACAGAGGCCCAAATACAGGGGCATATTTGAAATATTGCTGTTATAAACTGAGAAAGTTGCTGGTGTAACAGGTTTTGTTGTAACATATCTTTTCTGAGGGATATGAAGTCAGAAACACAAATGGATATTACCCTTTACTGACTGCAGTCCCCAGAGTATGCTACTGATTTTCCAAAGACAAAAAATGTCTGAGGAACACATCAAACATAAGAGTCCAAACTCTGGCCATTCTGTGAATAGCCCTACATTTGAGAGTTATGTCAACCACATAACACTGTCAGACTTAAAATCACACAGAAAATCCATGTCCATAAACACCCTGTTAAACTAGCATTAATCCAACTGTATAACAGCAATACATACATTCTGTCCCTATGTCTGGAACATTTTCCCCCATTTTGTTGTGCTGTCTCCACAGTTTTCATTGTAAGAGGTATTTCCAACTACCCCCTGTGATGCTGTTGTTCACACACCTCCATGAAGTCCTCCTCACAGGCAAGGAAAAGGGGCAACACCCACATGAAGTACTCAATTATAGGAGTGTGTTGCCATGCCATTGGCTATAGGAATAACAACACAGCTGTTCTGCATTCAATTAGCAAGTGGGGGACACCAACTGGTGCACAGGACATCAACTGCTCATGAGCATTACCTACAAAAGGCAAGCTGCTGACTATGCAAAACAGATGTATACCCTACATCTTGGAGAGAGAAAGAGAGAGACAGATACAGACAGACAGACAAACAAACAAACAAACCAACACAAATCGGTATTAAACCAACTATACTTGGAAAAAAGGTATGTCAAACAAGTAATCATGTAATGGAATGCAGTAGGGGTAATAATGGGAAATAGGAAGTTCAAGAAATATGTCTCAACAAGACTTTCAGTACTAATATATTGCTAATCAGAACCTATGGCCATAGCATCTGGGTCTGTCTGCAGTGACAGATCACAGCCCAGGCCCCTGAGTCACCGCAGGAAATTATGGCTCATATATGACTACTACTGGAGTGTGTGTTGAACAATACTGACTGTGATACTGCTAGGCCAGCTACTGGGATGTTGTAGATATCCATATGTTAATTGTAAATACAACTATGATATACATGTTTGTCTCAAAAATGTGAGAGACCTATACAGGGTATTTGCATACTAAACTACTGTTGCAGACGTGTGTGTTAAACTGCATGTGATATACTGAGCTCATACCATTCAACTGTCCAGTGTAATAAATACTGACCATATTTGTGCCTCATATTTGTAGTCATTTACTCATAGAGTTGTGTTATGTCTGGCAAATCATTGGCAAATCTGTGAAGACTGACATTACAACATCTCCTTCTTTTTCTTTTGGCTGTTCCCATTAGGGGTCACCACAACTGATCATCTGTTTCCATTTCTTACTGTCCTCTGCATCTTGCTCTGTCACACCAACCACCTGCATGTCCTCTCTCACCACATCCAGAATTCTTATCTTAGGCCTTCTTCTTTTCCTCTTACCTGGCAGCTTCAGCCTTATGATCCTTTTCCCAATATACTCAGCATCCCTTCTCAGCACATGTTCAAACCAATGCAATCTCGACTGTCTGGCTTTGTCTCCAAACCATCCAACTTGGGCTGACACTTTAATATACATATTCATAATCATGTCCACCCTCATCACAGCCAGTGCAGATCTTAACATCTTTAACTCTGCTACATCTAGCTCTGACTCCTGCCTTTTTGTCAATGCCACTGTCTCCAACCCATATAACATAGCTGGTCTCACTACTCTCTTGTAGACCTTCTCTTTTACTCTTTATGGTACTCGTCTCCAACTTCTCCATCCTGCCTGTACTCTCTTCTTCACCTCTCCTCCACACTCATCATTACTCTGAACTGTTGATCCCAAGTATTTAAACTTATCCACCTTTGCAAACTCTACTCCTTGATCCTCTCCATTACTTTTTCCTCCCTCTCATTCACACACATATATTCTCTCTTAGTCCTGCTGAACTTCATTCCTCTCCTCTCTAGAGCATATATCCACCTTTCTAATGTCTCCTCAACCTGTTCCCTATTCTCAATACAGATCACAATGTCATCTGCAAACATCATAGTCAACGGGGACTCCTGTCTGATCTTGTCTGTCAACCTGTCCATCACCACTGCAAATAAAAAGGGGCTCAGAGCTGATCTCTGATGTAATCCCACCTCCACCTTAAATGCATCCATCACTCCCACCGCAGACCTCACTGCTGTCACACCACCCTTGTACATATCCTGTACCACTCTTACATATTTCTCTGCCACTCCTGACTTCCTCATACAATATCATGACTCCTGTCTAGGCATTCTGTCATATGCTTTCTCTAAATCCACAAAGACACAATGCAACTCCTTCTGACCTTCTCTGTACTTCTCCATCAACACTCTCAGAGCAAACATCGCATCTGTAGTGCTCTTTTCTGGCATGAAACCATACTACTGATCACTAATCATCACCTCCCTTCTTAACCTAGCTTCCACTACTCTTTCCCATAACTTCCTGCTGTGACTGATCAATGTTATCCCTCTGTAGTTACTACAGCTCTGCACATCAGCTGATCTCTGATGTAATCCCACCTCCACCTTAAATGCATCCATCACTCCCACCGCAGACCTCACTGCTGTCACACCACCCTTGTACATATCCTGTACCACTCTTACATATTTCTCTGCCACTCCTGACTTCCTCATACAATATCATGACTCCTGTCTAGGCATCCTGTCATATGCTTTCTCTAAATCCACAAAGACACAATGCAACTCCTTCTGACCTTCTCTGTACTTCTCCATCAACACTCTCAGAGCAAACATCGCATCTGTAGTGCTCTTTTCTGGCATGAAACCATACTACTGATTACTAATCATCACCTCCCTTCTTAACCTAGCTTCCACTACTCTTTCCCATAACTTCCTGCTGTGACTGATCAATGTTATCCCTCTGTAGTTACTACAGCTCTGCACATCACCCTTACTCTTAAAATCGGTACCCAAACACTTTTCCTCACACATCCTCTCACTTTCCAAGATTTCATTAAACAATCTAGTTAAAAACTCCACTGCCAACTCTCTTAAACACCTCTATGCTTTCACAGGTATGTCATCTGGACCATCAGCCGTTCCATTCTTCATCCTCTTCATAGCTATCCTTACTTCCTCCTTGCTAATCCGATGCACTTCCTGATTCACCATACCCACATCATCCAACCTTCTCTCTCTCTCATTCTCTTCATTCATCAGCCCCTCAAAGTACTCTTTCCATCTTCTCAACACACTCTCCACACCTGTGAGTACATTTCCCTCATTATCCTTTATCACCCTTACCTGCTGCATATCTTTCCTAGCTCAGTCCCTCTGTCTAGCCAATTGGTACAGGTTCTTTTCTCCATCCTTAATGTCCAACCTTTCATACAACTCTTCATATGCCTCATACGTAGCCTTCACCACCTCTCTTTTTGCCATGCACCTCATCTCCTTATACTCCAGTCTACTTTCTTCATCTCTCTGGCAATCCCACTTCTTTTTTGCTAACCTCTTTCTCTGTATACTCTCCTGTACTTCCTCATTCCACCACCAGGTCTCCTTGTCCTCCTTCCTCTGTCCAGATGTCACACCAAGCACCTTTCTAGCCATCACCCTTACTATCTCTGCTGTAGTTACCCAGATATTCAGTAACTCTTCACTGCCACACAGTGCCTGTCTTAACTCTTCCCTGAACTCAATCTCACAATCACCCTTTTTCAATTTTCCGCCATTTGATCCTTGGTGCTGACTTCACACTCCTCCTCCTCTTTTTGATCAACAATGTCATCTCACAGACCAACTTTCTATGCTGCCTAACTACACTTTCCCCTGTTACCACTTTACAGTCTCCAATCTCCATCAAACTGACCCTCCAGATTACGATATAATCCACCTCTGTGCATCTTCCTCCACTCTTGTATGTCACCCTATGCTCCTCCCTCTTGTTAAAATACATATTTATCACAGCCATGTCCATCCTTTTTGCAAAATCCACTAGCATCTCTGCATTATTTTGCTTAACACCGTACCCACCCATTACTTCCGCATCCCCTCTGTTCCCTTCACCAACATGCCCGTTGAAATCTGCTCCAATCACCACTCTCTCACTCTAGGATGCAGTCATCACCACTTCATCCAACTCACTCCAAAATTTGTCTTTCTCATCCATCACACACCCAACTTGCAGAGCATATGCACTAACAACATTCATCACTACACCATCAGTTTCCAGCTTCATGAACATCACTCTGTCTGACACTCTTTTTACCTCCAAAAACACTCTTGACATACTGTTCCTTCAGGATAACCCCTACACCATTTCTCCTGCCATCCACACCATGATAGAAGAATTTGGACCTGCCTTCAATACACCTAGCCTTACCACCTTTCCATCTGGTCTCTTGCACACACAATATATCAATCTTCCTTCTGTCCATCATATCAGCTAGCTCTGTCCCCATACCAGTCATACAGCCAAAATTAAAAGTTCCTAACCTCGCTACCACACACCTAGCCTTTCTCCTTCTTTCTTGCTATATCAGTGTCAGACATCCTCAGGGTATGTCTGTGAATGCAAAGGCTACTGTGGTATCATATGACTTGTGTATTACAGCAATATTAAGAAAGTGTCACTAATGTTGGCCCATCATCCCCCCTGCATGTGTGTTGTCCTCCAGATGTCCTGCTCTAATATGTTGAGAGGACTGAGCAGCAAGAGTGTAAATACAGTGTGCCATACTGGCATAGAACAGAAATGCATATCATGTATTACCTGTGCACATGTATGTATGAGTAGGTATACTTGGCCATCTCATAACAACAGACATGGGATGCAAAACGTCAGGTAAATAAGCTGTACATGTCCATGTGTGTAATCTTAGTTTCTGTGCATCCAACAGAGTTAGATTTCTACAGCTACTAGCTGTTGCTTTGCCCTGACACAGACATGGAAAGAAGAATAAGCATGATTATCAGGTTGAAATTGGAGAGGTGTCCAACTGTGTTATGACCTTGTGTCCATGCCCATTGCAAACAACTCTATGACCACCTATATAGCTGTATGGACTCAGCAATACCTTACTTGTAAAACATGCATCTGCCAAGGTAGAGTAATCCTCTTTGCTGGACAGCAGCAATACACAAACCACATAATCGGTCGCTATATTGGCTTTACAGGGCAAAGTAGGAGGAGGAGGAGGCACTAACTTGGCAGCAAGTCAACCTTTGTCTGAATGAGCATATAAGGTCACAGGTGGATTACTGTAAGGCTATGAGTACAAATTGGACAAATCCACAAAGGGCAATCACAAGGCTGTCTTCACATATGTCTGCAATCTCAGAGGCAACAACCCAACCCACCCTGTAATGGTGGTCAAGCACACCACATACACACAAACCATAGCTATAGCCAACCTGCTACAGACAGGTTTAGGGCAAACATCACCTCCCTGGTTCACCATCAGTATAGGTGGAGATGCACAGTACCTGCACTCCTCCCCTCATCATCAGGGAGCAGGTGCATACTGCCTAATCAAAGTCAACAAAAGCAAGTCTCCATGGGACCTGATAAAATTGCTGGCTGTATCCTACATGCACTCAAACGTATGCTTCCAGCTCCATTACACACTGTATGCAAGCAAAGCCTGAGCACCATTGACATCCCATCTGCAAGGAAGATAGCCACTGTCATCCCTCTACACAAATGTCAACTTGCAACTCCCACTCAATATCACTCACCCCATCCAACCACTACCTTTCTTTCCACTCCACTATCTACTTTGATTATAGCAAGCTCAGACTTCTTATTGTAGCATTTGTTAATGTCTGTTTTGTACTTCACAGATAAAGATTCTAGTTGTCTACTGATGTATTATGTTCTTCATCTGTAAATATATTGTAAGTAATTGCTATGTAAATTGTTAATCGCTATGTAATCCAATGTAACTACTGTCTGTTTGTTTTAACTGTGGAGCTTTTCTCCTCGGGCCTCCGCTGAAAATGGACCTACATCCAGTCGGACACTCCCGGTCAACAAATATAAATAAATAAATAAATAAATAAATAAATAAATAATGTGAATGATGACTGGTGGTTTATGCAATGTACTGGCCCTTATTTTGGGGGAACATGACACATCAGGACCAGGAGTGCAATGCAGGTTCATACTGTGTTGATAGATGACAGAGGTGTGTTGTGGTTGTAAGTGGTGGTTAATGATAGGCAATGTTGATGTGCTGGCTCTGCAAATAACTTTGGGCAATGTCCGAGGTCCTGTGATGTGTTTCCCTATTTATGCCTTCCCAGGTGACATGCAATGAGAGTAAGCATATACCAATGCTAATAATAGCACCATGGGGTGATGCTCAGCCCTGTGGGATGACCTTGTCCACAGAGTTAACACCTTGGACCACCATGGCAGCACATACGATCAGGTCAGGCATTGGGCAACTGACCTGCTACATCATGTCTGGCAAAGGGCTGCTGCTGTGGCCAGGGACCATACTGCTACAAGTGGGGGTCCAGCCACACAAGCCCCACTTATGGCAACAGAGGAGCTCCTTTCCTACCTTGGGACAGCCCCCACACAACAGCCAGCACAAGAAACACAAGTCATGGAGGTGGGTGGCACCCAGGCAACAGGCGAGGAGCAGCCAGGTAAGGCCACAGTGAACATCAATTTAATCATGTAGCAGTCATACTGTCTTCTATAGAGTATCTAGATGCATATGTCAGTTCAAACTGCATTTCTGTATGGGGATTAGTAATGCACACAAGTGTACATCTATGATGAAGGGCAGCAAATTGTGTACTATCATAGCTTGTACTGTACACCTACAGAAAAGTAGCATTCTTCTTGTACCAATGCCACATGTGAGTCTGCTGATAATACCTCTTCCCCACACCTACATAGGTCCCTCTGGTCTGGATGTGGGACAGCAGCCTGAAGCCGGTGAGTATGGGATTTTCCTGTTGTGGTTCACCAGTACCCCAGGCATGTTAAGGTCATACCTTTGACCATGCACACAACTGTTACTCTCAGATATATTGTGATATCTGCATGTTCACTTGTGGTGGGGTTAACTGTGTTGCATCACAGTGGTCATCACAGGGTCCTATTTGCAAGAGATGTCACATATCTGTAGCATACTTCACAACCTGTCATTGCAAGAAATCTGGACAAAGACTGACAAAATGGGGGGACAAAGGGACAAAACTTGGGACATATTTTATAAATTAGTGTTATACAGTGCATATAAATTGTGTACACAGACCTGTTAGAATGCCAGGTATTTGGGATATACAAAAATGAGAGCACAATAAAACATTTCTGAACCCTTCCAGCCTTTCATGTGACATATAACCTGTACAACACAATTGTAAAACAAACAAATCTGTTAGGGGAACAATTATGACACATAAAATGTACAAAAAGCTAGATGCATACATGTGCACAGACTGAAGCTACTACCGTGTTGAAGCAGCTTTCGATATATAATTAGAGCATTACATCTTCTTGGGTACACACCTACCATCAATTACAGAGACTCTTTGATTAATAGCAAATAATGGTCAGCAGTCCTACCAGGATTATCCTAACATTTACTTAGTTGCCTGCTACAGCAACAGCCATAGTTCGCATAGAGCTTACGAAGCAGCAAAGGGATCTCATTTGTGAAAGGTATCAGCCCAGAGAAGGGTACACACACACTTCCACAGCATTGCATATACCTGAAACACAGTGAAGACAGTCATCAAATGGTGGTGAAAATATGGGCAACAGTGACACTGCAAAGAACTGAATATTCCTCCAAATGTGTGGAAAAGACAAGATCCAAACTGGTCAGGGAGGCTGCCAGGAGACCTACAGCAATACTAAAGGAGTTGCAGGAAACTCTGGTAAGTACATGTGACAACAATCTCCCATATTCTCCACATGTCTGGCCTACGGGGTAGGGTTGGAAGATGGAAGCCTTTTTTCACACAGAACAACATCCAGGTATGGCAAGTTTCTCAAGAAAAATATATCAGGTCTCCCAAAAGCATGTGGGGAAATGTATTATGGTGTAATGAGACCAAGGTTGCACTTTTTGGCCACAATACCAAAAGGATTGTTTGGCACAATAACAACACTGTGCATCAACAAAAGAACACCATCCCCATGGTGAAGCATTGTGATGGCATTGTCCTGCTTTGGGGTTGCTGCTCATAAGCTGGAAGTGGGTCTTTAGCCAAGGTGGAGGGGTTTAGGAACAGTTCCAAATACCAGTCCCTTTTGGCCCAAAATCTTCATGTGTCTGCTAAAAAGCTGTGGATGGAGAGGAATTACACCTTTCCACATGACGATGACCCAAACCATACATCCAAATCCAAAAAAAGAATGTCTTCACCAGAAGACAATCAATGTTTTGAAATGGCCCAGCAACAGTCCACACCTACATCCAATAATAAATCTGTGGGGTGCCCTAAAGAGGGCTTTGCAGAAGAGATGCCCTTGTAATCTGACAGAGTTAGAGGGCTTCTGTAAGGGAGAGTGTACAAATATTGGTAAGTTGAGATGTGCCATGAAAAAAAAAATGTAACCTTGTTTTCTACCTTTCCTGTAAATAGTCTAGTACAGCTGTATCCAGGACTGTTTGTAAGCTTCTGAGCCACCCAAGCCTTTCTGCGCTGGAGGGAAGCCTTCTAGCTTATCAGTGGGAGTGGTAAGCACTAGGTAGCCTATCTTCCACAAAAGTAGTGGTTTCTGGCCCAGAAATTATAGTTATTGGCCATTTGGGCAGTTTTTCCATCTCTTTAAAATCCTGCATTTGAACTTGTTTCCCACCATTCCTGTAACTAGTCTAGTCCAGATACAGATTTGCTGTTTCCAGGACTGTTTGTAAGCTTCTGAGTCCCCCCAAGCCTTTCTGTATTGGAGAGAAGCATTCTAGTTTATCAGTGGGAATGGTAAGCACTAAGTAGCCTATCTATCACAAGAGGAGTGGTTTCTGGCCCAGAAATTGTAGTTATTGGCCATTTGGGCAGTTTTTCCATCTCTTTCAGCTTTTCTGGTTTAAAAGCCCACATTTGAGCTTGTTTCCTGCTTCTCCTGTAACTAGGCTAGTCCATATACATATTTGCTGTATCCAAGACTATTTGCAAGCTTCTGAGCCCCCCCCCAAGACTTTCTGTGTTTGAGGGAAGCCTTGTAACTTATTAGTGGAAGTGGTAAGCACTAGGCAGCCTATCTACCACAAGGGGAGTAATTTCTGGCCCATAAATTGTAGTTTATTGGCTGTTTGAGCAGTTTTTCCATCTCTTTTATCTTTCTGGTTTAAAAGGCCATGTCTGTGCTTGTTTCCCACCTTCCTGTAACTAGTCTAGTCCAGATACAGACTTGCCATATCCAGTACTGTTTGTAAGCTTCTGAGCAGTGCCAAAGTCTGCTCTTCAATTTTTCCCTTAGATCTGCAAGTTCTCGCCTCTCCTGCACTTTTACTAGCTTATTAGTCTAGCACTTTACCTGACTTCTTGTAGCAATTATTGTAGCACACAAAAGTGCTACCAGCACTAAATGTCCTACAAGGAAACAGCTCCAGTACTTATTATTAATGCCCACCCCTCCAGGAATATCTAAAGGTCAGTTCATTGTGCTATCTCCTATTAACCTGGTGAACTTGGGCATCCTGAGGCAATGTAGCAACTGCCTCATGTACACCTACAACCCTCTCCTCTTACCTCCCAACACTCAGACTTGTTAGAGATGCACTTATATATCCAAATTGTTAGCCATGCACTCTCCAGCCAAGACCGGAATAGCTGGTCAAGAGGAGAAGGTCAACACATGCACCACACCACATGGAACACATAGCCCTCCAGAACACACACCAATACTGCCTTCCCATAAAAACACAAACCACACACCCACCTTCATGGTGGCTCTCAATAAAAATCTACCCAAACAGCAGAGACCTTCAAGGGAGAAATGGACTCGAACACCACAACACAACACTAATCATGAGACACATAACTCTACTAAACTGAGTGCCACTCAACCAAAGCCCCTAAGGCAAAACTACATGCCCAACACACTAGTCATAGGTGACTCGATAGTGAGGCACACTGATGTCCCACTCACTAGGTTGAATAAGGAGAAAGGAATAGTCAGCTGCCTGTCAGGTGCCAGGATCCACCACATAATACACACACTCAGATCAACAACAGGTACAAATATGACTCTTTTATTGTACATGTGAGTGCAAATGACCTGAGACATACCTCCTTGGACTACGTGAAAAGAGACATGGAGGAGCTCTCAGATTATGTAGCCCAGGCGGGTATGACCCTAGCCCTGAGCACCATTCTACCATCACCAAGAATGTTACCACACTACAAGCAGAAAATTATTGATTTCAACAACTGGCTAAGTTTCTGGTGTCATTCTAAGGGGATCCAGTGTCTGTCTGCTTGGGATGACATGATTGACAGACCTCGATGCTTTGCCAGAGATGGCATGCATCTGTCACCCCTGGGCTTCCGGATACTGTCCAAGGCTCTTGCCACCCCTATAGTGCCATTTTTAGGTGGTGTTCCAAAGACCAAATTACCGCCATAACAGTTACAAACAAATGTAATCTGAGGGTCATGCCGCTCAATGCTAGAAGTCTAAATCTCAAAATGCACTCACTCAAAACACTCCTTAAAATGGAGAACATTGACATTTGTGCTGTAACAGAGACTTGGTTCAAGGCTGCAGAAAGCACCCCTGCACTACTAGGCTATAAGTCATTCCACACCTTTTGGCCCCAGAACTTGGACCTAAGCTCCAAAGTCAGTGGTGTTTCCATATTCATAAAGGATGTGTACACCTCCAGAGATACTTCAGGTGCAGCTAACATTAGGTAAGACAGCGATTCAGGTCATAGCCTGCTATAGGTCCCCAACTATGTCCCAAGACTCACACTCCACATTCCTAAGCACCCTGGAGAATATGAGGGTTCAACCTAGCACTCTCATACTGGGTGACTTCAACTACCCTCCATTAACTGGGAAAACTACTCATATACCAGTACACTTGCTCAACATTTCCTGGAATTAATTAATTCCAATGCCTTGTACCAGCTCGTTCTTACCCCCACTAGAGGTAGCAATATCCATGACCTGGTTATTACTAACATGGGCGACCATTGCTCTACACCAATAGTCAACTCCTCCCAGGTTAGATTCAACCACAAACTAATCACCTTGGAAATCTACACCTCTCCCACCCCCGCAAAGGAAACCACCATGATAAACTTCTGCAAAGCTAACTTTGGGCTCCTAACAACAGAGATGGCTAACTTCACGGCACCCATGCAAATGGAGAATAGTTGCATGACCGCAGAATAATACACCAATGCACTGTACGAACACATACACAAATACATGACTCTCACCATACCCAATAGAACCAAGATGGTCTCTTCCAAAAAAAGGAAGCCAATCTGGTGGTCACCTGCCATAAACAAACTCTACAACTGATGTGGAATAAGGTGAAGTCCCAAGACTGGAAAAACTCCCTTATTAGACTCAACAAAAAGTTGAGATCCCTCATCAAATCCTCTAAAGCTAGCTATGAAAACAGAATTGCAGCAGATAGTAAAGACAACAACAAGGCCTTCTATAGTTTTGTAAAGAATCTCAATGGCAATACCCAGATTTGCTCTGAGCTACTGTACAATGGTACCTCCTATACCGAGCCAAAAGATATTGCCAATATACTGGCCGAGAGATTCAGTGTCAACTTTACCACTCCCCCCACAAAGGACCAATGACTATACCAGTAGATTGCCAGCCACCCAGTATTACTACTGCACAGGTTAAAACAGCACTGTCCAAGGCCAAAAATACAGCTTCTATGGGACCTGACAATATCCCTTGCTGTGTTCTACATAAACTACAGAGTGAACTGGCATCTCATCTGTGTGCCCTGTTCAATCACAGCCTCATCTCAGGCTTTGTCCCTGCTGAATGGTGCACTGCTACAGTTATCCCTCTCCACAAAGGAGGAGCAACCACAGACCCTGGGAATTATAGCCCCATTAGCCTGACAAGTCTGATATGCAAAGCTATGGAACACATGATCATGGACCTAATAAACAAGAATATAGGGAATCTCCAAACTCTGGATCCTATACAGCTTGGTTTTGTGAAGGATAGATCATGCTTGCTCAACTTGGTCGACTTTTTTGAGTCAGTCACCAGAGCTGTGATTAAGGCAAGGTGATTCATACAGCCTACCTTGTTTTGGCCAAGTCCTTTGATACCATTCCTCACTCAGGAATCATAGAAAAACTCACTAAGCTAGGCATCAACCCCTATATCACTTGGTGGGTTGCAAACTGGCTCACAGATAGAACCCACAGTGTGAAAGTAGCTGACTCCAAGTCAGACTGCCAACTATCCACGAGTGGAGTCCCACAGGGTTCACTTCTGGATCCTCTCCTGAATGGTATCTACTTCTCTGAAGTCCAGGCCAACAGGAAGGGACTCTGACTGACAAAGTTCACAGATGATTGCAAGTTGGGAGTTATTATTAACTCCCCAAGTGATGTTGACATCCTACAGAATGGCCTCACTGAGACCAATGACTGGTGTCAGAACCATGGCCTTAAGCTCAATGCCAAAAATGTGTCATCATCCCCTTTGGGAAAAAACAGTTCCCATGAATTACCACATCGTTGGTAGTCCACTGAACACAGAAGGCGTTATAAGAGATCTGGGAACACAGGTTGACAGCAACCTCTCTTTTGATCACCACATTGCCACTGTGGTCAGAAAGTCTTTCTATGTGGCACATCTCATTACTAATGGTTTTGCATCCAGGAAGAAAGAGGTCGTTGTCTCCCTCTACTCTTCCCTCATTAGACCAATCATCTAATACAATGCCCCATTTGGCATGTACCTCACTATACACCTGCAACAACTGCAGAGGCAGCAAAAGTACCTCACAAAGAGGATCTTAGGCCTTAAACACTTGTCCTATATTGACAGACTCAAAAAACTCCAACTATTGCCTGTCTCATATTGCCTGCTTAGAGATGATCTCTGCATGACTTACAAAGCCATGTCTGATCCAGCTCTGTTAGAAATGCTACATCTAAAGAAATCCCAATCCCTCCACACCACATGCTCCAGAGACCTCAATCTCATTACCGCAGTCAAAAGAACATAATGAAGAGACAGGTTCATAACCCAGAGAATGCCCATGACATGGAATAGACTTCTCATACATGTCAAGCAGAGCACCTCACTGACCCTCTTCAAGATAAATCTTGATGAGTGGATGGGAAATAGAAAATTCACCATGGGGATAACTCCAATGGCTCTACTCAACAGAAGCACTGGGAACTAAAGTTGGGTGACATAATGCCAGGGTAATCATATGGCTAGGTTGGTAAAGGACCCATGACCATTAGGGTAGTATACATCTATGAACCTATGAACCTCTGATACACACTTTCCCAAGAGGACTGACTGTTGTTATGAAATCAAAAGGTGCTTTAACAAAGTATTAGTTTAAGGGTGTGCACAGTCATGCAACCAGCCTGTTGTATGTATTTCAACTTCTATATGTTACCCCTAACCGATGTGTTTGTTCGTCAGTTGGCTTGCACAGGTTATAGGTCACGTTAAAGGTGGGAAATGTTATCATGTGATTTCTGTGGTCTCATCTTATATATCACAAAAAACTTTCATGTTAACAGGGCTGTCTAAACTTATAATATCCACTGTAAGCTTAGAAGGGTGTTAGTGTAACCGGTTCTGTTGTAACATATATGTACTGTGGGTTTTGAAGTGTGAAACTCAAAATATGCCATTTATTAATGACACCAGTCCTCATCCCAGTAATGTGTCAGACCAACACAGGGATTTATGACGAACAGACCAGAAATATGATCCACACATGTAGACATTCAGCAACACTCTGTAGAGCTGAGAGGTATGTTCTGTAGGGGTTGCCACTGTGCTATACAGGTGAACAGCAATTATGTGTACATGGGTACAGTGTGTGCAACTTGAAGGTCCATCACCTAATAACACTACTCACATATCACAGAGGTGTATATAAGTAGTAAAATTAAGTGGAAAGGGCTGCACTGCATGATGTGAAAGGCCTGTCCATGGAGTGTATGTAGTGGTCTGACTGTATTGTGAATGTCACCAGTTGGCTATTGTGAGGTATGTGTAATGCCTGTGTGTGTGTGTGTGTGTGTGTGTGTGTGTGTGTGTGTGTGTGTGTGTGTGTGTGTGTGTGTGTGTGTGTGTGTGTGTGTGTGTGTGTGTGTGTGTGTGTGTGTGTGTGTGTGTGTGTAGCAGCAAACATTATAGTGCAGGTATTAATTTATATATGTTGTCTTTCCCCCATAGGTGGACATAGTGGTCGTGATCCCTCCCGCTCAGAATCTGATGTCAGTGTCTCTGCAGACTCTGATAATGATGATGGTCATAGTCAGGCACAGGTGGGATTGTCAG
The DNA here is from genome assembly GCF_019279795.1 of Protopterus annectens. Taxonomy (NCBI): domain Eukaryota; kingdom Metazoa; phylum Chordata; order Ceratodontiformes; family Protopteridae; genus Protopterus; species Protopterus annectens. Next base: position 1,283,116,025 of record NC_056733.1, read on the forward strand.
GGGCTGAATCTGTGTCATCGGTTGGCATCCCACAGTCATCCACAATGTCCACACACACAGTCACAATGCCCACACATGCACCATCCCCAGCAGCCACTGATGATGGACAGTTGGCAGGTGGTGGCATGGAACAGACTAGTGTGGTGCCAGGGCCGGTGTGAGTGTATAGACTGGCCATAGCCAGAGTGCAGGTGAGGTCCCACACAGGCGGATGGACAGAGGTGCTCACAGGAGGACTGCTGCTTGTCAAGCTGCTGCCACAAGTGCCACACCAGGTGTCACCAGATGCATGTTTCAGGATGTCATGGACACACAGGCATGTAGTGAATGCAACACCAGACAAATACTCAGGGTGTTGGATGCAACTCTTCCTGATTTATGTGGCGATATACATGATCTTGTTGAGGCCACACATCAAAATACTGAGATCATGAATAGACAGTGGGGTGAGACCTTGACAATCCTCGACCGTGGCATGTTTGTGCTAGAGCATGTGGTGGGAGATGTGCATTGGCCATGTGGATGTAGGTCAGCACCAACATCAGCTGAGATTCTATGTGGCCATGTACCATCACACTCCCATAGTGGCAGTGACACCAGCACTACCGAAGGGAGGTTGCTGTCCACATCACAATGGAGCAGGCCATGGGCACGTGGTCCTGGCCAGTCCCATCAAGGACACAGATCCAGTAGACAGCAGTCACCATCAGGAAGCAGTACTGCATCTCGCCTTGGGCCTGCTGGTGCCAGTGAGACCCCCGGCAGGACCATTTCCTGTATCCATGGCCGGAGATGGTGAACTGGGCACCCTGCCATGAATAGTCCACAGATGTCCAGGATACCCTATGTAGGGCAGCCACATGGCGTGACTGTGTGCATACATGCACACACACATTTGTATCACAGATAGGTCACCTCCAGACACACACAGCACCTCTGCACAGCCCATCTATAGGATACCCCTCCAAACACACACATGATGTCAACCCTATGGCCCAGCCTAGGCCTCTGGAAAACCCACACCACACCCTATGCATATGATGATACCTGTGCCACATCCCTGTCATCCATACCATCGATGCTGGGATATGCTAATATGGGTCTGATGCACAGGGTGAATATAGTACATTGTAGCTATGTAATACTGTGTAAGGTGCTGTCTGCTTGAATTTGTTATGGGTACACATAAAGGTGTATGTACCTTATTAGCCATAATGCATTATTGCTGTTAGTACCACTGACTGAATGTAGTCTGACATGTTGTATTCTGTTTGTGTTCCAGGTGTCTGTGTGTCTGCAGGTTGTGGCCCTGCAGACATTACCAACATGGAGTATGGCAGAGTAGAAATACTCCGACCAATTCATAGCTAAAGTACAGCTTTATATGTATCTTACCAGGTGTGTATGCATGCAACAGTGTGTGAGGGACACAATTGTCAGACAGTGTGACCTTGCATACATACCCCTTGTCACAGACAGGTAGCCTTCTGACATGTCAACTCAGTATTATGTAGTACCACAGGCTCATACATACAGAACAGGTTACTGGAGTACTGTCAGTAGGTCCCTCACAAGCTTAGCCATTAGATTAACTGCAACAGATTCACCTGTCAGCACCTGTTGCCCCTGCCATTTCTTTCCCATACAATCAACCCTGGGGCAGTTGGTGAAGGCATGCATGGTACTGTGTATGACAGGTTTATGGTATGCTTTCCTGAGTTCACAGGGTGGAACAGGGAGACAAAATGGTATATCATTTTCATACACACAGTATAGACTGACACAGGGGATGTGCATGCAGTAACACAAACACAGTTGACAATAGACAGATTAGTAAACCTACATATCCATTTTAATGAACTATAGTGCTACATACACATGACATGCCTCACATAGATTATATGGGTGGGACATAACCCACTACCTTTTACAACATGTAATGTTGTGAATGCCTTCATGGATGGTGAGATAACCGACCAGAAATGGCAAATGGAGTCATCTATTGCTCCTACAAATCTGGACTAGTGAAAGGGTAACAGATATTGTATCAGCATGTTATTTCAGTCAGGTATGATATCTGATGCTGTCATGTGTGTCACTACACTAACTGTGACCTATTTGGCAACAATATCACATACATGGCCATTGTTAGGGGACACAGACCACATATAGGTTGCAAATAACTGGATATTCCATAGACATCTGTACAGATGACTGGTATGGCCTGTGCAATGGTTTAACATGCTGCATGTAAGGCAGATGCCATTAACATGCTATATAAAGTAATGTCATTGGGAGGTGTTAAACAGGCATGGATGGCACAGGCATCAAAATGGTATAACCCACACAGGATATGATTCCCACCCAAACACATACACACACACACACACACACACACACACACACACACACACACACACACACACACACACACACACAGACAGTTACCAGTATTGAGATTAGAACCTCTACTTATCTAGTTATATCTACTATAATTTTACACATTTATCCAGATGCACCATGGAGTTTATATGATTTCACCTTGTCCCAAGGTACTTCTAAGGTGAATGACATCAGCAGGCCTTGTAAAGTAGGGTGACAGGAAGTGTACAGGGTGGTACACTGCTCAAAATGGTATCTCTCTCTCTCTCACACACACACACACACACACACACACACACACACACACACACACACACACACACACACACAGTTGTCAGTATTGAGATTAGAAACCCTATCTATCTAGTTACTTGTACTATAGTCTTACGCAGTTATCGCACACGCTACAGAGCTTATAGGAGTAATAGGTGTCCAATGGTCCTTCAAAGGTGAATGACATAGCAGATCTTGTGAAGTAGGGCAATGTGAAGTGTTCTGAGCGTGAACAGTCTCCTAATACTTAGACCTACAGTCACACACACACACAGGCAGGTGATATTTTATTATAACCCCAACCTCTGTACTTTTAAACAATGGGGCTCACCTTTTATACCATCACGTGCAACTGTTTACAACTGGTATGCCACTGTCCACAGCAGGACATCACTGCATGCCATTCAGGGTATCCGTGTGTGTGACTCACTATTTCTGTGTCCGCCTGTGTCTCGCTCTCTCTATCACTGTCTGTCTCTCACTTCCTCACATCTATGTGTGTGTATGCTTGACATATGTTATGGGTTGCCCATATATATGTCTGTGTATCACACGCAACAGATGCAGATATATCACATATGGGCCACCTACAGCTAGCTAAGGTTAATCCTGTCTGATGTGTGTGTGTGTGTGTGTGTGTGTGTGTGTGTGTGTGTGTGTGTGTGGGGACAGTTAAGGTGTACATAGCTGTCTGTATGCACAGACATATATACACAATACAGTCATGTAGTCCGATGTGGGTTCCAACATGTCCTGTGATTCTCTAAGTGTAGGAGGATGCCCAGTGTGACCTTCTATATTTAGAGTGGGACTCCATTCCAGAGACAAGTGTAGTCCAGTCTGGAGTTTTGTGGGCTACAGCCATACCTCTCAGGAGTACATAGGACTTTCCTTATGGTACTGGTTTTGTTTAGCAGACATTTTTCTGACATATCAGTAGTCTGCAATGTATTGTGTCATTACCTAGTGGCAGACATCCTCAGATCATCACAGTGCTTTACCAGAGGAATACTAGTTGTTTGATGCGTAGACCAATATTATGAGGCCAGCTATGTACATTCTTGCCCAACAAGGCCAGTTGTGAGGTGTGGCTACAGCCAGTTCAGTGATGACGCACTGTGTAAACAGTCCAGCAACTTGGTGGTATACTGGCTGGGGATCCCCTGCTTGTGTGGTATCTTTCTAACCTGAGATGTCATATCCTGGTGTGGCCATACCTCTCACCTGTAAATTTTTTTGCAGATTGTCCAGGTGTTTGACTAGAGGTTTCATCCCGTCTATGTAAACTTGTGTTTTTATGGCAAGTTAGTTACATAGAATTGAAGAGTGATGTTACAAAATAATGACAGACATTACTGTTTCAGACTACATAACCTTCAGACAATTCCCACTACTGCAAACCTCTCACCCTACCAACTTTCTCAGTATTTAAGGGCGATATTTACAACACATGCCTATCATTGTGCCTTTGTTCCACTTTTATTTCTGCCCTTGTCCAGACATCTTGCTATCAGAGGTTGGGAGTTGTGCGTGTGGGTACAGAGTGCATTCTACTGTGCAGCCATGTCCATTATATGTAAAAGCAAACATAAAAAAAAGAATTATTCAAAAAAAACTGATAATACCAAAAAGCACTATATTCACAAAAGCCTTATCACTTCGGCTACACAGTCTTCAAGAAGTCCATTATATGTGTAGTATATTCCACATAGCACTGTGACTTCCAGGTATGTCATTGGCAGAGCAGTGGGTATCACTGACATGCATAACAGTTGGTACTGCAGTTATCTGCACATTGGCCTGTCAAAAACAGCACTGTACCTAGGGCAGTACAAGACGACTGCCAGGAGATCATGCTGGCCAGATCCTGAAAGTATTAAACACACATACACATAGCTCGTTGACCCTTGCACATTGTGGACATACAAAATATTTTCATGTGTACTAGGACAGCCCTGCCAATCTGTGCTATGTTGCTGTTTCCCTCCAAACATACATGCTACTGCATTTCTGTGGGTATATGGGGGGGGGGGCACACCTGTCAACTGTACACATTTGCCCAGACTGTGCTGATATTTGCTTTACATTTTGATTCCATTTACCATACTATTGTGCCCTGTCTTGGGGACTAGAGGCATATCAGTAAAGACCACAGGTCAGTTTGTAATGGTATACATTTGAGTTTCAGACTTCTTAACATTCATAGCCTTACTGGAACTGCGAGACCTGCTGTGCTATCACTGTGTGAGTCTGTAGGGGAGGGGGGGAATTCAACATTGCCACTATTTGTGGGCCTTTGCCAGACATTTCTCTCTGGTTTACTACAGCTGACTTGCTGTGTAGGTCTGAGGGGTGGATATGGGACCCCCACACTGACATCCATGCCTGTGACCTATGACTCCCCAGTTAGTTGGCCCCACACATATACTGCAGTGGGATTTGCCACCCTGGGTACTACTGCATAGTGTGGGTATGCCAGTATTGGACAGACGGTTCCCAGTGTCCTACATAGCTGTCAGTTGTCTGCTGCTATCCCAGTAGGCCACCCCATTCCCTTGCATGCATGCAGCATTACCATCAGTATGCTACCAAAACATACTAATCCATTCATTTATTGTTAAAAAGACTGACTTACCTTGTGCCTGCAGCAGTTGTGAGGATGGTGCTTAAGGGCCGCCTATGTTGGATGCACACAATACACTGCCTATACATGGTATGTTACAGGTAATTTGATGGGTGTGTCAATCATTTTACTGTGTAGGCGAGTCAGAGAGAGGTGTCAGTCCCTGGGTCCCTACAGTGTCAGTGTGTCTGCTATGCATTGCCTCTTTTCCAAGGCCTGAGCATACTAGGCATGTCTCCATCTGCCTACAGGAGCAGGCTCAGGGGCCTCCTCATCTGAGTCCCTCTGTGCCTGTGGGGACCTTGGCAATGGTGGTGGGCTGTGTGGCCCTTCCCCGTGCTGTTCCTGCTGAAGCTGGTTCCGCAGGGCCATGTTGTGTAGCACGGCACATACTATGAACATGGGTGCACATGTGGCTGGAGAGTACTGCAAGGCTCCACCAGATATGTCAAGGCAGTGGAACTGTGACGTGAGCATCCCAAACACATGCTCTATAATTATCCTGGTTTGTGTGTGTGCCTCATTATAACGGTCTTGTGTGGATGTGTGTGCATTTCTGATGGGTGTCATCATCCACGTCTCCAGTGCATAGCCAGCATCCTCCACCAGATGGCCATGCAGGATGCCCCCTCTGGCAAATGCCAAGTACAGCAGTGACGAATGCCAGATGTGGGAGTCGTGATAGCTTCCTGGGCTGCCAGCACACACATTCGTGCTAATGCCCTGGGCAGTGCATACAACCTAGCAGTAGATGGAGTATAGCCCTTGTGGTTTATGTAGACCCTACCCTGTTCACCGGGTGGTGATTTGATGTGGATGTGCATGCAGTCAATCGCACCCAGTAACTCCGGGTATTCTGCTACATGGTGGAAGAGACGCATATTACTGGTCCTCTCCTAATGGATGTTGGGGAAGTAAATGTGCTCACTGGCATGTGGTAGCATGGCATCCAGAAACTGGTAGAGTTCCCTGGATGCAAATGCCTGTGAGACTCCCATGATGTCCCCAGTAGGTCTTTGGAAAGTACCTGTAGCTAGTATTCTTAAGGCTACACATACCTTAGTATCCACTGGGATGGGTTCCCCTCTGTTGGCTCTGGGTTTGATTTGAGGTCAGCACAGCTCAATGAGTTGCTGCAGTATGTCTCTGTTCACCCTGTAGCCCTCTACTATCTCCAGATCATGTAGATGGTAAGTTACCCTGGGTTTGAACACTCTTCTGCTCCTCCTCGGTCTGTGGCGGTTGTCAGCATTATCCTCTTCACTGCCCTCAGCCTCTAGCACATACTGATGGATCAAAGCAATGGCAGCCCCTAACATGTTCTCGGTTAAAATTTCCCTGCATGTGTACAGCAATGGTGCAGAGTTTGTGAGAAAAACCAGACTGTAAGTTATGTGCAAAGTTTATACTGTCGTGCTGCAGATGCTGCCTGCATGATTGGCTAACTATGATGCATTCCACCTGTTAGCTCTGTAATTTGTACTTGATTGTTTTTATTCTATTTTCCCTTTTTTCCCTTCCCATTTCCACCCCCTTTTAAGCCCCGAGGTACGCAGCTCAAACCTGATACCCGAATGTAAACAGTCCTGCTATTTCCGTTTTTATTTTTTTTAGACCCAGTACACATCCCACAAACCCATTTAGCTAATGTAAACACTGGGAAATGGCCCTCCCTGGGCATGAACATGCTCTTCATTTCATGTAATAAGTCAATACAGCCTCAGGCACACCCCCTTGCTTAGCTGTGTTTAGCTAAACTTATCTGGGAGCCATGGAGCTCTAATCTGCTTGCCGCAAACATGACACAACCCATTTTCATGTCAACTGCTTCTCCTGCCTGTACGATCATGTTATAGCACCTACATGGTTAGGTGCAGTTTGGCACTTAGAATATTTTTGTGATTCAGTAAATTTACCCTCCTTTGCATACTCCACTGCCTTAGTCCCTAGTTACTGCACTACACCAGAGCCTTTCCCCTTGGCAATCACTGTTCCCTGGTATTGTTTTGATTCGCATGCCATAGACTATAATGGCAAAATGCAGATTTCCCTTAAAATTGTGTTTTCACATTTTTTTTTTATTTTTGGCATGATCCCGTTTGCGTGCCGTGGCCCTATGCTCAAACGGCTGAGATCGGCAAAAAAAAATTATTTTTAAAAAAATTAAACACTTTTCCTTGTCAGTGGCCATATATTTGGCCATTGGCATGCCTAAAAATTATAATACGTGCTTTTATTTGAGCTGTCATGCCTCCGTTTTAATTTTTACAGAAATGTATTTGGCTATTAGCCGAATACATTTCTGCATCTAACACTATTCTTGCACGGATGCCTGCCTGCTTGCTGAATCATTAATTCATTTCATTTGCATGGTTTTTCACCATCAAATGAGGTAATTAGCATTATGCAGTGGTGTCTGTGCTTGAATAATGTAGGCAGGCTTGTGCACGTCAGAACAGTAGTTTACTGGATCGGTTAGCAGCCGTATTCCATGCAGGAACGGCTACACTGTTCCTGCATGGAGATTTCAGTTTATTGAATCCCAGGGACAGTAAACCTAGCAACTATTACGTTTGTAGTATTTTGTAAGCAACTTACAATATCTCAGCAACCATGTAAGATACATACATACGGCAGCATTTTATTCATCTAGCTGTGAGCTTTCATATGAGGCTTAGGAGTTCTGTCTGTGTTACTTGGTTGTTGAGATATTTAGAACAATGTGAAAATGATGTCTATATAAATTAATATCATAAAAACAAAAGTTAATATATCTTTACCTGCACTAGACAGAGCTCAAATACTAATGCAGTTGAGTTTGCCATTGTGTAAGCTTTAAGGTGAAATATTTTATAACCTTGTACATAGCATGGCTTTGGATTATTGATGCAAATATGAACAAGCAATATTTGACACCTAAAAGTGTCAGTAGGAGTTAACTGCAGATGCACCTGGAGGTGTCATTCGGATGTAATGAGTGAAAAGGTAATTTCTGTACAAATCTCCCACCTTTTACTTGCTTGCTATAGCAACTAATGAAATACAAGGATATGTCACACATTCATATTATTAAACAATGCACTCCAGGTTCAGGATTTACCTTGTAAGTGCAGCAGTTGCCACAGTTTCAGTTCAGGGCTGACTGTGCCTGATGCAAGCAGTACACAGCCAATGCATAGGGAGGTAATGGTTTTGTGAGTTTCCTGGCATCAATGTTGTGATGTTGGTGGTGGGATGTGTGCCCTTTCCTCCTGCTGATCCCATTGAAGCTGTTTCTTCATGATTATGTCATGTAGCATGGCACATGCTGTGAATATTTCTGTATATGTCTGTGACTTTGTTTGTATCCAGTCTGTGCAGTTCTTTTTCATCTGCAGTTCTCCCCCAGATGTGTCTAGGCAGTGGAACTGTGACTTCAGCAGCCCAAACACATGCTCTATGATATTTTTGGTTTGAGCATGTGCCTGATTATAGCATTCTTCCATGGGTGTGTGTGCATTTCTGATGGGTGCCATCAACCATGGTTCCAGTGCATAGCCTGCATCGACCAGTAGATGACCCTGTTGGATATCCCCCCTAACAAACATCTGGTACTGGTGGGAGCTGTGCCAGATATGTGAGTCATAGTAACTGCCAGGGTTGCCAGTACACATGTTCAAAATGATTCCCTTAACATTACACACAACTTGGCAGTTGTTCCCTGGGTGGTGCCTTCATTTCTATATGTGTGCAATCTATGGTACCTAGTACTTCAGGGTAGTGTGCTACTTGGTAGAACTCCTGCATACTTCTGGCCCTCTTATCAGATCTACGTGGAAAATATATGTGGTCGCAGGCATGTTGGAGCATAGCATTCTGCAATTGATGGAGGATTCTGGATGCTGGTGCAAGTGACACCCCCAGCATGTCCCCTGTTGGTCTCTGAAAGGTACCTATAGCTAAAATTCTAAGGGGTACACATACCTTTGTCTCCATTGGGATGAGTTTCCATCTGTTGGCTCTGGCTCTGAGTTGAGGATGGCAGAGGATGCAGAGTTTGTGTAGTGTGTCCCTGTACACCTTGTAACACTGTACAATTTCCACATCATGTAGGTTGTGAAAAGTTAAATGGGTCCTGAAAATTCTTCTTCTCGGCCTAGGCTTGTTAGCAGCAGCAGCATTGGCTTCAGCATGTAGCACATACAAATTAATTAAAGCAGCAGTAGCCCCTAACATTCTGTCTGTGTAGACTCCTTTCCATGGTTGTATTCCAAAAGTTTAGGAATTCACAGGGGAAATAGCACAATGTCTACAAAGAGGCTTTATATCTTGTTGAATAGCTCCACCATGTTAGATTGGTTAATTGGTATGCAGTTTAGCTGCTTATGCTGTAATTAGTATGCCATGGTGTTTAACTTGTTTGTGCGGGTGTGCGTGCCTCTACATGGGACATACTGAATCTAAAATGGTCTTTGGGTGACATACAAATGGTGAAAAATGACTGTGTAGGCTTTATTGAATCCTCCTGGATGTCTTAGTATATAGTATATAAAGCACAGAGCAAAACACTGCAGATTTTCTTATCTAAATCAAGTTATTGGTACATTTTATTAAGCTCTGCAGATAAGTCAGTTATAATTCAGTTATATTTTGTTGTTATAATAATCATATTATCTGACCTTTCCTAATCTAAGGAATATTATATATATATATATATATATATATATATATATATATATATATATATCATTAGTTTAATGGTGACCAGTAGGTATTAACTGTGTATGTATTTATGTATTTATTCACTCATTCATAATTGGATAGCTAGCTGCTCCAAAGAACCATCTCAGTCACCACCCTAGTCACAGGTAAGGGCAAACACAGAAGTAGATATATGAATTATTATAAGCATGACTAGTGTTACATTCATAAACAATAATGCATTACAAGCATTAACTCATTACATTCGATTGATGCCTCCAGGTGCATTTGCAGTTAACTCCTACTGATGCCTCTAGGTGTCAAATATTGGTTGTTCATATTTGCATCAATAATTCCAAAAACATGCTATGTACAAGGTTTTAAAAAAATGTCATCTTAAAGCTTACACAATAGCAAACTCATTTGCATTAACATGACTTCTGTCTAGTACAGGTAAATAGATATTAACTGCCTTTATGATATTAATTTATATAGATATAGTTTTAACATTTTTCTAAATATCTCAACAACCAAGTAACACAGAGAGAACTCCTTAGCCTCATATGAACGCTCTCACTTAGATGAATAAAATCCTGCTGACAATATGTGTAACATTAGTGGTTGCTGATATATTGCAAGTTGTTTACACAAATGTAACAGTTACTGTGACTTATAAAATTCAGTTTAAGACCTAGAATCTAAAGAATACTACCACTATAAAAATAGTTTGTGCTGAAGAGTTTGCAATTTATACTTCTTTCATAATCCTTATGTTCTCAGAGATATGAACATTTGCTTGAAATGTGAGGTATAATGTGATTCTGTCAAAAGACTTAGGCTCCGCCCATTGGAAGTTACAGTGCAAGCTTCCTGAGCTTCATTGGAGTGAATGAGTTAGTAATGAAGTTCATTGCTGCAATAGAAACACTTAGAAATATAACTGTCAATGTATCCACCTAACTCACATTTTAATCTAAGGTTTCCTATGAAGTAATGTAGTTATTTCATACATCATACAGTGAGCAGCATCAAGACAGAACCAAGTATTCCTGTTGCCTCCTAAGTAATGCTTAGGATGTAATATAGAAAACAAGACTATATCAAGATGCAACGTTATGGCTGTCCTGTGATGACAGTTAAATTATTTTATAGAAATGGCGACGTACACATCATCAACAACCCTGACTGGAGAATGAACATTCTCCAGCAGGCTGTTAATGTAAGGTAATGCCCAGTGAAAAACAAGTCTGCAGCTTCATTGCAGCATATTAAGCTACTATTAAACTTGGACTGTGAAGAAGCTAGCAGCTGCCATTATTTCACTCTTGCTAAATAGCGAGTGTAAAATTAAAACAAAAAGTAAATACATTAAACTAAATGAAAAGAGTGCATGTAAATGATTGTGTAAGTTTCTGTTTGTGTGTAAGAGTCAGTGTGTATGCTTATGTGCATAAAAGTGAAAGCGAGAGCATCTTTGGAGAATAGGGCTGGATAACAGTGATTAGTTATGGGAATTTGTAAGGGATGTGTAGTAATTCAAAGGTTGTAATGATTTGTTTGCCGAGGAGGGTGTTAGTTATTACAAATTAATGCTACTGTTTTAGTGAGAGGCAGTGGTGAAATATATTGTGCTGGTTACATACATGCATACAAATATTTCAGGCACAGGCATTAATGCCCTTCTAGCTTGCCAATATATCAAAACACTTGTTCCCATAATAAGTGCCCAGGCTGTTCTTAAAAATGCCTAAGCTAGTACTTGCTTTAATGTCATTTGGTAGTCTGTCCCATGCATCGGCTGCTCTCTCAGAGAACCAATTACTACACTTTTCATTTGTATAGAATTTTCTTTGTAGGTTGTCTGATGATTCTCTAGTACTTTTTGATAACCCCAAACATTCCCAGAGATAGTTGTCTCTAAATGCCCTATATACCTGAATAAGATCTCCTCTTAGATGTCTACAAGAGGCACTGTACAAGTTCAGATATTTTAGTATTTCATAAAAAGTTACATTTTTACATCCGTGGATGTCCTTGGTATATTTTCGCTGTACTCTTTCCAGTTTACTCATACTTGTTTTCTTATAAGGTTTTCATATTGTTATTCCATATTCAAGTTTGGGTCTAATGTAACTAACAAACAATGACTTCATCATTTCTGATTTTCTCGACTTTGTAAATCTTTTTATACAACCTATAGTTCTATAAATGTCATTAACCAGTTGGTTGATATGATTAGAAAAACTCACAGATGGATCTATCCATATACCCAGGTCCTTAAATGAGTCTACAGTTTCAATTACTATGTGCTGTATTAAATATTCACATTTTAATTTACGTCTCCAAAATCTCATATGCGTAGTTTTTGATGTATTTATCAAAATATTATTCTCCTGTGCCCAAATGGTCAATTTAGTCAAGTTCTTTTTCAGACATGCATAATCTGTAACACATGTAATCAGTTTACCCAGTTTCAGGTCATCTGCATATAGAGTGAAGAACACCTCAAATGAAAAAGTTAGGTCTGAATGATATAATCTTAACAAGCAGGGCCTAGGACAGAGCCCTGTGGGACACCCTGGCTATTACCAAGGATTTCACCTGTCCAGTTGCTGTAAGATACTTGCCATGTCCTATTTGCATATTACAAAGACATGTATCTGGAGTGTTTCTCCCTGGGCCTCCACTGAAAATTGGCTTTGCTCCAAGTCAGACTTTCCTGGATAACAAATGTTAAATAAATAAATAAATAAAATAAATACATTTGTAAGCCGTGCAGATATCCATCTTATCAAGAGTATATCTATACCTAGTTGCTCTAATCTATTGATCAGTGTTTTGTGTATGATCCTATCAAATGCTGAAGTTAAATCTATATAAATTACATCACGGCACAATTTTTCATTCATAGCTGTTATTATATTGTTATAGAACATCATGTTACAGGTGGTAATAGATTTACTTTCAACATATGCATGCTGATATATAGTTTTAAGTCCCAACCTATCCAATTCTGACCATAACTTATCCAATATTACCTTCTCCAATATTTTTCCACAACATGAAACTAGACATAAGGGTCTATATGACTCTGGGTTTGTCCTACTGCCCTTACCCTTAAAGACAGGTTTAGTAAGTGTTTGTCTACAATTTTGAGGGATTTCCCCATATTTATATGATGCAGTAAATAATAGATATAATGGTACTGTAAGTTTTTCCTGAAGTAAGTGTTCTCAGGTCATTTTTACTAATTCCATTTCCTCCATGTGCTTTGTTTGGATCCAGTTTGTGCAGTTCTTTTTCAATATAATCTAATTTGATTCCAGTATCTGAGGTTACTTGGATGTCACTAGGACAACTTATCACCCTCTTTGTGGAATCAAACTGTTTTGCATAAGATTTTGTAAATATATCTATAACCTGTTGTGTCTGAAAATAAATTTTAGAATCTGCACAGTTTATCAGTTTGTATGTCTTTACCCCTTCTACATCTTATGTAGCTATAAAAAGGTTTCCTAGTATGTGCATTATCTTTATATAAAATGTCTTCAATTTTTTCTTGATCTTGTCTCGCACTATGCTTAATTTGCTTGTCCATCTTGTTTATTTCAGTTATCAAAGTTGTAGTTCAACCTCTGTTCCATTTCTTATATTATTTTTTCTCACCTTAATCAGGTATCTTGTTCTTATGGAAGTATACCCCCGATGTTGTATGCCTAGATCCTGGTGGTAATATTTTTTTTTTGCACTCAATTTCTCTTTCAAAACTTTCCACATTCCATATTTTCCACTGAACACATCACTCTAGTTAGTTTTACATAGTGACTATTTTGCTTCCATATAATCTGTAATTAACCTTCTGTGCATTGGTTTAGATTTCAGTTTGGCAGAATTATCTAGCAACAAATTAACCATTATACCCCATGATCATTGCACATCAGTGGTAGCAAAATGACTTAAAAACAGCAATTTCTTTAAGAACACAAAGTATGTCTAGTATGTTCTGTTCCCTGGTATTTTTTTTTACAATCTGAAGCAACTGCTGTTCCTGAATATACATTGTGAATAATTTCTATACTAATGTTGTTGAACCAATATTATTCCAGTCTGCTTCTGGTAAATTTAAGTCCCCAGCTAATATTATTCTTCCCTCCTGTGTTACATGCAAGAAATATATGAATTCCTCTAGGTCATCAACATTTGACTTTGGTGGTCTGTACACTCCAAGACTTGTTATATTTTCCTGTCTATTTGTCACAGTTACACAATCTATAGTATTGGTGTTATCACTGAACAAGTAATAATCACAGGTGTCATAGCTATCTTTAATCCCTATCATAACGCATCCACTTGATTTTTGGTTGCAAACTTTGCCACTCTACTATAGTGTTATTATACATACATTTTGCTAATAGTGATGAGATTAGATTGGTAAATGTGGGAAAGTCATAAAGTAGAGAGAGGAGCAGATAAGACTTGGATATATTTTGCCTGACTGTATCAGTAAGTGAGGTTTAACTCTATAAAAATAGCCTAGCTTTAGCTGAGTTTTCTTTTCTTTTTTTTTTTTTTATGGCATGATGAAAATGAAGGTCATATTTCATTGATCATCTATAATCACACCTAACAGTTTGGTGTGTGGCATCAATTCTGCTTTGGTCTAATTAGATGATATAATGATAAAGTTATTCTTTTGAGAGAAAAGGGAATTGGTCATGACTAGTAATAGCTTCTTTTGTTGTTGTTTGAAATTTGAAGGAGTTGTAAGTCATCCATTCTGTATTCAATGGAGCAGAAGCAATGCTGAGTGAGTTTTTGGAGGATGTGTAATGACTTTATAGCACAAATAAGAGTGGAATCATCAGAGCTCTGTAAAATGGTAGCATCCTTGACTGTAGTGTGGAGGTCATTATAAGTTAGACAGCAGGAGTCCTAAAATGGAGCCTTGTGTGACTCTAACAGATATATGAGGAAGGAGGAAAAATCATTTTGTCATTTCACTGCTTGGTGCCTTTTAAATAGATAGCTGAGAAACTAATGTTCTGCCAAGTTTGCAAAGCAAAGGGATGAGATTTTGGTTAAGAGATTTTGATGGCTGACTGTCAGATGCTTTGAATATATCTAGAAATAATATTGAGCTAAGATAGCCTGACTTTCTGTTGCACTTTGTTATCTTTGAAACTTAGCAAGGCAGTGGTTATATTGTGATTGGGTCTAAACATGTACTATGTGGGTGAGAAAAGGTTGTTGCCTGTAATATATGTAGTAAGCTGAGTGTGAAAGCATATTCCCAAAATTTTAGATAAGGGAAGGAATATGGCAATTCCTCTGTAATTTGAGGGGTCTATTGATGGTCTATCTTTTTGGAGTGGTATAATGTAGAACTGTTTCCATAAAGCAGGGATATAATTCTACTGTATAGAGCAATTAATAGGATATGCAAGAGTATGTGCAGCAATGTTTAGATATTCAGATAGAAGTTGGTCAGGAGCAGCAGTTGTTTTCAATTATTGTTGTGGTCACAGGAGCACATGTGAAGGCTTGCTGTGAACTGGTAGTTTGGGATGGACTAAATGGGTTTTGTTTTGTATGAAAGCAGTGACTGTATTAATGAAGTGCACGTTGAATTGAGAAGCAATGCTTGAATGCAATCCATTAGAAGGTGGTGGGATAGGGTGGGGTAATTTCCCAGGCTTGGACAGTTTATTGATGGAATCCCAAAAAGCTTTTGGATTAGAGCTTGCTGCATTGTTGATGTTGCTATAGTAGACCTTCTTGTCCTGTTTTATGCATTGCTTGCTATGCTTCCTTATGTATCTGTATTGCTGCATGGATGACTGACACCCTACAGCAGCAGACTCACACAAATAAACAAGCTATTGCTCTCATGGACAGTCAGGAAAGTGCAGATTAAAGTATCAATTACAGAGAGACTTTACTTCATGTACAATGAATTATGGGAAATGAAGTATGAGCAATGATTCTTAGCAGGGCTTCTAAAGGCACTGATTTTTGTTTTAGTAAACAATGCAGTTTTAAATATAAATGTAAATTTTAGTCTAAGTTAGTTTACTGTGATTACATAATAAGTGAAGAATATATATATATATATATATATATATATATATATATATATATATATAAAATAAAGATAAAAGTAATATTTAGTTAGGTCCTCTTATTAGATAAAAGAGGAAAGAGAATAGGCACAACAGAGAAGTTTGTTTCTAAATACAAACACTTCAATACACAATCTCTCGGTCGATTTTTGTACTTTAAATACAAACCAGAAAATTACAGGCAAAATGTCCTCACAAATTAATGCTGTTATCACTCTATCTATTATGGCAATTGCTGTGATACATATACAGAGAACATACAACAGAAAATATGTCTACTGTTTTGAAAAACTCTTATGATGCCTAGGCATGCAATAATCTTGAGATAAACAATTACCTATTAGCAGCTTAAAAGCACAGGAAAACTCCTGTAACCATCAACAACTTTAAATTGTTAAGTTCTATCCCATGCTTAATAGTAGTAAAACCAAGCTGGCTCATACGTAGGGCTACATGTCAACAGACACATCAAACTAGTGACAGAAAGAAAAAAAATGGTACAGAGCAAGTATAAATTTCATATCTTTGTGACAGAGATGTCAAACTATGAGTCGAAGACAAAACAATGTCAGCCAGTTTATCGCCTCTATTAATTACTGGCGCCTATATATTTTTGTCATAAGCAATATTGTCTTACAAGGATAGAGTGTAGGTCAAATACAGCAGTTAATTGTACAGCTACAGATGCTTATTCTATATTATGCCATTCATGAAAATGCTTACAAAGAGGAGTACATTGGAAAGGAAAGACCAGCCACTGTGATTGCATTTGTGGAAAGTTTGAATATGGTACTTTAACCAGGAACAGGAAGGAAATTTGAGAGGGGTATGTCTATGGAGGTAACTAGTATGGCTAATTGTCTTAGAGCAAAAGTAGCTGCTACAGCAAGAGACACACTCAAATAATGATAATGTATCAATCATAAAATTTATGGGGGTGGAGATAGCTGACCATAATCTATTAAAAAAGAAAAAAGAAAAACAGTGGAATGCATTCAACATGGTTGGATAACTGACCAAATATCCAAATCCCCCTACAACAAATAGTCAAAATAAACCAATTCACTTACCACTTATAATCATCCGTGCCCTATTTCTAGCCTCTAACCTCTGCCTGCTACTTTATCAAGGTCTGACTTTAGTTAGCAAATGCAAGTGGCACTCTGTGCCTTTTTCCTGACTCCAAAACATCTCTTCCCCATTGTGGTCAGCTATCTCCACTGGATTTGCTTAGATAAGTTAGATAACCTATTCACTTAAAATTCATTGCTTGAGAATAAAAGTTGCCACCACAAACAAATCATCAATGATATTCATAAGACAACATTTTTGAGGTTGAAAAAAAATTTGTAGTTCTGTGGAAGATTTCCAGACTGAGGCAATTAAGATAGAAGCCAAATTTGTCAGTAGGGGCTAAAACACAGCTTCTGTTAGACAATCAAGAGATGATG
The DNA here is from genome assembly GCF_019279795.1 of Protopterus annectens. Lineage (NCBI taxonomy): Eukaryota > Metazoa > Chordata > Ceratodontiformes > Protopteridae > Protopterus > Protopterus annectens. Next base: position 1,283,133,553 of record NC_056733.1, read on the forward strand.
CTTTAAATGTACCCAAAGAAGACTTGCTTAAATTGAGGGAAGAAAATATTACATACTCTAATAAAAGGTCCCTACCTAGGTAGGTAACAACTTTTGGTATGAATACATTTCGAATTCGTGAGGTGATTAAGAGATTTCTGCATATACTGAAGAATGACCCATTTTTTGAACAATGTTTAGACAATCAATGCCATTTTGGATTTAGATGCGGCAAAAATTTGGGGGAACACCTTTCTTGGTTTACAAAAGATAAAGTTAATAAAAGTAAGGATGCACAAAATAAGATTCACTGTAGTACCTTTTGCAGAAATTGTGTGTACTGCAAGGTAATTTCTAAAAGTAAATCATTTAATTCTGTTAATACCTCTAAAGTTTTTGATATAAGGCATCTTATTACATGTACTATGGAATGAGTAGTTTAAATGGCAGTATGCCAATGTGGGGCCTTTTATGTGGGTCAGATTTCAAGATCTTTTAAACAACGTATTGCTCTACATTTTACTGATATCAATGGCAAGCATCCTAGGAGTGCATTATTTAAGCATCAACAGGAACATGCCTCTACACAGTTTTTGTCTGTTGGGATATATGCAGTGGTTGGGGAAAATGTATCTAACTTATCTAAGCATAAACTGTTAGACAGAAAGGAGAAATTATGGATTATTAACTTAGGAGCTATGTACAAACCAGGCTTAAGTGAATATTGGTAATCAAGCCAAAAAGGAGAAAAAACTTGGTAAAATGTCACCAGTAAACAGAAGCACCAAGCCAAATTGATCCAAAGCAGAGGGCTTTATTGTACACACAAAAAGCACACAGGCAGGAAAAACACATACATGCTCCCAAATCTTTTCATTTTCATAAAAACGTTCATCGGATGCAAAAATCTGCATCTGATGAAGTTTTTTTATGAAAACGCAAAGATTTGGGAGCATGTATGTGTTTTTCCTGCCTGTGTGCTTTTTGTGTGTACAATAAAGCCTTCTGCTTTGGATCGATTTGACTTGGTGCTTCTGTTTAAATGAATATTGGTAATATGCTTGTTTATTAACTTATCTATAATTGTTCTACTGGAGATAAATCATATTTATGGAAATTCCATCCATCCATCCTCAATCCCTTTTCCAAGTTTTGCACATGTATTTATGGAAATTATATTTTTGAAAAATAACTGTATTAGCTGTAGCAGTTATGAACTGTTTTTTAGAATTTATCTGGATAGTAGAAAGTTTTAGACTAAGTATAATAAGTTACTGTCACTTTAAAAGTTAAGCTTTAAAGTCATTATACTGCATATGCCCAGTTTGCACTGATGATGCCAGTGGGCGAAACCAGTCTACACTGTTGAATGATGTTCAAGCCAGACTGCTACACTAGTTTGCAATTTAAAATTTAAAGCATCTTGAAAAATATTGCATAAATATATATATATATATATATATATATATATATATATATATATATATATATATATATATATATATATATATATATATATATATATATATATATATATATATACACACATATATATATATATATATATTATATATATATATTATATATATATATATATATATATATTATATATATATATATATATATATATATATATATATTATATATATATATATATATATATATATGCCATTTTAACTATATTGAAATGTTTTGGACTGCCGGTTTGTGGATAAGGATAGAATGTAAGATATACCAATCACCATTGCTGGTTCATGCACCATTTTGTGTTATAACCCCCCCCCCCCATATGAAGGGTGCAGGGAGGTTTGCCTCCTGCAATAAAAATGTGTTCAGTCTTTTGAATTTTCAATCTTTTGGGATTCAGTCTTTTGGTTATTTGGTCTTTTGAAGTAGACCCATCTATATATATGTATATATATATATATATATATATATATATATATATATATATATATACATACATACAGATATAGAACTCTCCAACCACCAAACACACTTTCGAGAAAAGTGCATTTATCGAAAATGCACCTTCGCAAAAAAAAAAAAAAAAAAAAAAACAAACAAAAATAAATAAAAGACTACTCACATTTATTCAGGGGTCATGCCCTCCTGCACTCCCCATTTGGGGGGCCTGTGTCCCCCCCACACCCCCTACTTTAATATTCTCACTCCGAGATTGCACTACAGTGCAGAAAAGGGAATATTCCCTTATCCCCACTGTGCAACGATCTAAGTAACAGTTTCTTTAGTTGTACAATCTACACCACATGTTGATGTACAACTAAACCTACATGCAAATAACTGTTTGCTCAATTACCTTCTGCAAAAGTGCATTTTCGATAAAATGCATTTTCGCGAATTTGAGCTCGCCCATTTACGCTTCAGTGAAATGTGTGTTTGATGGAGAGTCCTGGATCCATATACACAGACACACACACATACACACACACACACACACACACACACACACACACACACACACACACACACACACACACACACACACATACGCACAAACACGTACACACAAACAAACACACACTGAACAGATGCAATTGTCAAAACAGAAATGGTCAACCTGTTTGTTTCCTGTCTCATCACTATGCATGCAGTGCATTTGTCCAAAGCTGCCAAGAAGACAGTAAATTAAGTTTCTCCTTTCATTTGCTTTGTTATATACCCCGGGTTAACTATAGACCCTGTATTTCTGATAGGAAAGGGACACATCCATATAGATTATCTACCATGTGTAAATATGTTAAGACTGCAGATACCTTTGTACATTCTTCTACTGGACATGTCTTTAAATTCAAGTGTTTGTGACCAGTGTGGATGCTACTATATTGGAAAAATGAATCGCAAGCTGAAGAATCGTATCAGGGAACACTTGTATGAAATAAGTAGATGTGACAATAGAAATGCTTTGCATAAGTATATTTGTAACACTGGCAGTGAACACTCTTTTAAATTTGTAGTCTTAGAATTATTGAATGCAGGAGCCAGAGGAGGTGATATTAAGACAATAACAGAATGCTTGTAAGTTGAATGGATATTGATTTACAATCTGATAAAGGGAAGGGGTTAAAACCCTTGTTAAGGTCAGGTGACCTGACCAGGTGATTTTGAATTTTCTTAACTGTATTTAAGCACTGTTTGTTAGTTTCTTTTTAGATCTGATGAAGCACCTTTGTTGTGAAAGCATCTATTATATGTATATATATATATATATATATATATATATATATATATATATATATATATATATATATACTTTTTACTGTTTTTATTTTGATGTAATTAAACAAGTGTTTTTATGTAGTGCTGTGTTAGCTGGTTCTTTATTCTATTTTATTTTATTTGCTGCTTTTGTGCTATTGAACCAGCTTTCATCTGCTCAGTTTGATTTTTTTCCCTGGTTTCTTCATTTCCCTGCTGAGTGAGGCATGGCTGAAGGAGGTATAATTGAACTTGACTACAATCCTGATGGAGCTGTGGACATGACTATCACTGACCATTTAGGATGAGTATTGCAGGTCAGTGGCAATCCACTACTTCTGTCTAATGTTGGGAATGTTGGCTTTGAACCAGAGGACACTACTGCAGAGTTGCAGGAGTTTAAGGACATCTTCAGAAGTTTAGAAAATAATTTATGTAAATACAAATGGCTGCAGTGGCCAAGACTGCATTTAGAGTCATGCTTACACCACAAAGTTGTTTTGAGGAGCTTGAGGGTATTAAGGATGCCTACATACACCAATACATATACTTCTTTGTTGAGAGAATGGCAGACATTAAACCTTGGACTTAGCTTTATGTTAGTTTTTGATGAGATTTTTTTCAACCAATTGAGGCTTCCATTCTTGGTGATGTTAGGACAGCAACTGGCAGAATCAATGATTTTTATGTCTCATCATCCTGCAAGGATAAGTTTGATGATTTATTTGTTGATATTGGTTCATATGAAAAAGAGTTGCAAGAGGTTAAAAGAAAGAAACTGACTAGGGATATGGCAGACGTTCGAGATGGCCATGCATTTTTGTGGCCAAAAACAGGGAAGCATTAGACACCTGTTTTACATCCACTAGGAGGTGTTATGAATGGACTTTAATTCTGCTCACCTGGCTAATAGAGTTGATTAAGTGTTGTGTGCTAATGATATAGTACCTGGTAGTGAACCTCCTAATAAGAAGGAGGATGTTCCTGTCTCCAGGTCTGACATTGTGACTGGTTCTATGCTGTATTTTGATAATAAGCCATCTCGTCAGACAATTTCCATTGGAGTGAGTGAGACTGTTGTTTCTAATACAACCCTGGGTCATGATACTCAGGACACATTGCAAGCAGAGAACATGGTTTTGCTTGTTAGCATCTAAAGTCAGCTTCCCCCCCTTTTTTTACAGTTACAACTGCCCCAACTGGTGAAATTGAACAGACAGGAGGGGAGAGGGTGCTCACACAGTTGGAACAGGACTGGTCAAAAGAGACTACAAGTGTCTGGGCAACTGGAATTAGGACCAGTTGTAAGAAGTAAGAGTTCATGGACTTAGTGGTTAATATATCTTCCCTGGTTGTCAGTAATGAACAACATGAGGTACTCAATAAAGGTCTTTCTTTTATTACTGCTAGAAGCTCATCCTTGCATGAAGTCCTTATTGTTTTCAGACTTTTTGTTCATAAGATCTCACTTAGGATTCTCTACGGCAATAATGCTCATGAGCAAATTAGCCCATCCAGTATGTTCTGACTAACTCTCCTTTGACTGAAGCCTTTTTAAAACTTTGTGAATGTGACATTTATGAGTTCATGAGATGGAAACATTGGAAGATGTTTCATAACCTTACAGACATTCAGTTTAAAGTGCTGTGTGAGCTGACTTCAAATGAGCATATTTATGTGCTCCCTGCAGATAAAGGTGGTGCCATTGTGCTTATGGATACTAACATATACCTTGAACATATGCTTTTGATGTTAAATGATGTTGTTACTTATGTTGAATGCCATAAAGGTGATGTTTGTGTTATTCAAAATGGACATAGTAATATTCATGAGCTGTTAATGGAAGGTCCAATAAACAGAGATCTGTATGTTTACTTTATGGTTGAAGTTCCTATTACTGCAATACTATATGTCCTTCCTAAGGTTTTCAAGTGTTTCAATAACCCACCTATGAGACCCATTCTTTCGGGCCGTGGGTGGGTGACTGAACCTCTGTCAATTTATGTTGAAAATCAGTCATGTCCCATTATTGATAAGATGAATACTGTACTTAGAGACACTAAGCATTTTTTGATGCAATTATTTGAATGGTCCTGCAGGAATAGTAAAAATTATGTTATACTGGTTACCATGGATGTAGTGCCGTTTTTTACGTAATTCCCAATGATTTAGGAATAGACTTTATTAGTCGGTTTCTGTCTAAGAATTCTAAATACTCTGCAGGTCACGTACACATGTCATGTTCATTGCTTGACATCATACTTAGCAATAATGTTTTTATCTTTCATTAGAGCTACTACTGTCAGAAGGCTGTGGTAGCTATGGGCACCATGTGTGCAAAGCTGCTATGCTAACATGGTGCATATCGGGAGTCATTGTATGTTCTAGATAGAAATAATTTATTTTTGTAGAGCATCTCACATTATGTGCATTTTGTGGATGATGTGTGTTGTGTGGACTGGTTCAGTAGAGACCCTTAATGAGTTTGTGGACTATTTACATCAAACTACTGATTTTTTAAAGTTCACATTTAAGTATTCCTGAAACTCAATAGATTTTCTTGATGTCTGTGTTCTGAATACACCAGATGGCTTTGACACTCAACTTTATAGTAAACCATGTAAGAAAGTGAGCACACTGCACTATCAAAGTATGCATCCTAGACATGTAAAGCATAATGTACTGAAAGAGCAATTTTACAGGCATGCAAGGCTGAATGGGAAGGATGAGAATATGCCTTTTCCTTTGATGCCCTGAATGAAGACTTTTGCCATAGGGGGCACACTGAAGAAGAAAAAGAGATTGTAAGTTATGAGGTTTTATCCCATAAAAATGATCTGGTTAGACCTCATTTCTCTAACATTTGTGTTGACAATGTGGCAAGGCAGAACAATAACGGAAGTGAATTCAGAATGTGTGTTGCCTATTCAAATGATATTCAACCTATCTGTATCATCATTAGGAAGCACTGGCATATTTTGACTACTGATACCAGATGCAGGGAGTTAGTTGGTGAAGCTCCATGTTTTTGTTATAGAAATAACAGCTCCATTAAGAAGCTGCTTTGTTATAACCCCCAGTTAGCTATACACCCTGTATTTCTGATAGGAAAGGGACACATCCATGTAGATTATGTAGCATGTGTTGATATGTTAAGACTGCAGATACCTTTTTATATCCTGTTTCTATATGTGTCTTTCAATTCAACTTTTATGCCAACTGCACTATTAGCAACCTGGTCTTTTTGGCTGTTTGACAGCAGTGCGGATGCTACTTTGTCGGGAAAATGAATTGAAAGTTAAAGAATCATATCAGGGAACACTTGTATGAAATAAGTAGATAAGACAATAGAAATGCTTTAGATAAGCATATTTGTAACACTGGCAATGAGCACTCTTAGTCTTAACATTATTGAATGCAGGAGCCAGAGGAGGTTATATTAAGACAAATACAGAATGACTGGAAGTTAAATGGATGTTGATTTTACAATCTGATAAAGAGAAGGGGTTAAATGAGTGTGTACCTTTAAAACCCTTGTTGTGGTCACGTGACCTAACCAGGTGATTTTGAATTCTCTTAACTGTATTTAAGCACTGCTTGTTAGCTTGATTTAGATCTGATGAAGCACCTTTGATGTGAAAGTGTTTATCTGTTATATATGTACTTTTTACTGTTTTATTTTAATGTAATTAAACAAGTGCTTTTATATAGTGCTGTGTTAGCTGGTTCTTTATTGTATTTTATTTTAAGTTTCTCCTTTTCCCTGCTGTTGTTCAATATTCTCTTGAAGTTGGAATATATTTTTAGTTATAGGATGCAGAATGCAGTCCCCCACATGGGGGTGTAAAGGTAGTTGGGGAGTCTCATGGAAATGTGGATGAAGGAAGTTGTTGTAGACATTTTAGCCAGGAGAATATTCACACTATATACAAAATGAGTTCTAGGTTGTGTTCAAAAAAAGCCTTACAGTAGTAGAGTGGTATGGAAATGTAGACAAAGGATGTTGTTGTAGAAAAGACTAGCCTGGTGTGGCAGAACAGCGGCATAGCCACAGTTAGAAAAAGTGAGTGTCTAGGTGCTTTTTAAAAGTAGAAGAGTTCTTAATTTGCCTGAGCAAAATCTCTGTCAGGTTCCAGATCTTAGTCACATTATAGGCATATACTGTATCTCCATATGAGCTATAAAACTTGTGTTGACAGGCAAGGAATCTGTCTGGGCACAGAGCTCTGTGGTGGTAAAGTACTGGTGAATGTTGGGGCTTCGTAAAGTAGGCTAGGAAGCAGATATGTGGCAGATGAATTTTTAGCATATTCATTCAAGTAATATTTGGCTTGTAGAGGGCCACTAGTTTTTGATTTATTTTTTAACGGTGTTATTCATATGGTCAAAGAAAAGATTATTGCCTATATTGACACCCAGTAATTTGACATTTGAGACTATGTCTAGTTTATATTCTCTGAGAATGGTACAGCAAAATTAGATAGGTCAACATAGGAGGTTTGGGGAAGGAACAGCATAACCCTAGTCTTTGTAGCAACAAATAATAGGTTATATTGTTGCAGCCAATGCCCAATAGAAGAATAGAACACTTACATGACTGACTGAAGCTCATTTAATAAATGGACTGAGCAAATGAGAGGTACAATAACCAGCATACTAAATGATGGTAGAGAGGCCTGATGCAGTGTGTAAGTTATTAATGAATATATTGAGTAGTAAAGGTCCAAATATAGATCCCTGAGGAACACTTGTGTTCACAGGGAGAAAGGCTGGGTATGCGGGATTGCTATCTGACACATTGGCTTCTGTCACCATGGTAGCTTTTGAACCATAGAATGGTCTCATCAGACACATGGAAGTCTTTGAGGGATTTGAGCACTCATGGGTAGAAGACTATATCAAATGCTTTGGAAAGTTCCAGAAAAGTTGCAGAGACTAGTTGGTTATGGTCAGAATGCAAGTTAATTAGAGTATTAAGAAAGGAAGGTAACATAGTTGTACTATGGTTAGGTTGGAAACCATGCTGCACAGAGGCCATTTGGTTATTTTCAATGAGGATCTGGAGTACTTGAGAGTGGACACATTACTCAAGTATTTTTGATATGGAGGAAGAATAGATATGTCTGTAATTTCTTAATTCAGTTGTGGTGTCTTCCTTGTGTACATGTAAAACAAAAGTCTATTCCATATGTTATAGACATACTATTCCTGGAGGGATCTGTTAATGAGTATTGGGACTGGATAGGCTAGTGCCTGTGGTGAAAGCCTGATATATACTGCAGTAATAGTGTCTGTTGTTAGTATAATAGACTTTATTCTCTGTAGTAGCTTTTTAAATGTTGTTGTAAGTATTGGATGAAGGGTAAAGGAGGGATAGTTTGTAGGCTTTGGTGGACTATGGTTATTGGTGATTGTAGATATATTTTTGACCAGTGATGAAGATGCATCAATGACATGGGAATTAAAGTTGGCTGCTACTTTATCATGTTAACTCCTGTGGCATTGAGTTGGGCTGTGAAGGTTTTTCTGATTTTTAGGAGCTTGCTAACGGATGCCCAGAAGTTTTTTAGTTTGTCTGGTTGCTGATTTTGTAGACTAAAGCATTGTTTTTTTTTTGTCCTCTTTACCAAGATTTTGCTTTTGTAATGTAGATTTCTGTAGTTTTGATAGCTGGAAGGGATTTTGTTGTCTGCCACTGTTTCCATGCTACAACTTTTTTCATTAAATGTTTTGTTGACCTAGTTGGGCGAGGGTCTGGATGCAACTTTACTATTTTCCTTCTAAATGGGGCTTATGCATTCAGGATGGCTGGGAACATATTGTTAAAAAGTTTCAATTGCTTTGCCTAAAAGTATGAACTGTAGTGGATGGTAGTTGCATTGCTGTAGGGTTGATATGAATTTCAGGTTAGTGGGCAAAATTATAAACCAGACTGTAATGGGGAGAAGTACTGCATTGTGTAATGACATATATGGGATGGTGATCACTTGGTATATCAAGGAGGGTACCTGCTTCTTGGATTTTGTCTGGATTAGAGGCAAGAATTAAGTCTATTGCTGTGAAGGTTTTTGTGGCCTTGTTAAATCTGGTTGGTGTATTTACCGACTTGGTAAAATTATACAGGTTCAATGAGTGTATTTGAGATGCATGCAATGAGTTTATAGAGTTTAAATTTAGGTCATCATGTATGGTGGTTTCATAGGAAATGTTTCATGAGAGCCATGATAGGATATTCTCAATATTTTGTACATTATTTTTGAGGGGAATGTATAAGGATATGATACAAATTGGTTTATTTGGGTTACTTTGAAGGAGGACAATTAGAAGTTCAAGACTGTTGAAGGGAAGTGTCTCATGTGGGTATGGGTAGATTTGTAATGTACTATGATACATAATGGCTACACCTCCATCACTTTTTGTTTTGCAGCCAGGCTTTATTATATTATACCCTTGTGGTATATTGTATTCATCTTTAATTGATAGTTTTAAACAAATATGTGTGAGTATAAGTGTATCAGGGCTGTGATATGCTAACCATCAATGGAGCTGAGTTATTTTATTACAAATACTTTGTATGTTTAAGTTAATAAATGTTATGCTTTAATTTTTATCCTGGACTTTAGGTTTAGTTTTTTATTTATGTTTGTTTTTCAACTGTGAGTGTAGACAGGCTGCTTTAAGTGAGATCGAAACCAAGAGTTGTATGTATACCCTCCCAGCAGTGTAGTTTTGTAAGGATAATAGAAACGATGGAAAAAGACAATTAGGTGTTTGAGAGTGGTGATGAGTGAAAGTGCCAGTGTTTGGATTAGTATGACTGATTTCTGACCTTTGAATAATGCATTGGTAGGGAATTATGAAGTTGGGACATAATATAAAGTGAATGACAGTTAGTGATACAATGTGACGGATGTGGGGATAAGAGTTATGAGGATGGTATGCTACTTGGTGATGGCAGGAAGTGATATGTGCAAAGAGAAAAAGAAATTAGGAAATGATTTGTATAGATCACATTCTATAGTTTAGATAATGATAGCTTTTGAAAAAAGAAAATTAAGAACAGTCAGAGGTACTTTAAATAATAGCTATATATAGCAGTAACTTGGTTTTCATAACAAAATATGTAACTTTGGAAGTGTGAATGTAGTAAAGCATATGGCACAGGATAGAGGGGGAGAATTTAAGTGAGAATGTGGTAACTGTGCTGATTTGAATGGTTGATATAAGAATGGGGTACATATCGATAGGATGACCAGGCGGTGTGATGCTTTGATGTTCAGTCTTATTACAGGACATTGAACTGAAAACACTGTAACTGGATTCACCAGCTCCATTTCAGTGTGTTATAAATATAGTAAGATAGGGTGGATGAGAATTGTGGGTAGGGTAGAGGAGTGTGTTATAAGAGGGAGGTGGGTGAGAATTGGGAGTAGGGTAGGGGAAGCAAAGTGTAGAAGAGCATAACAAGGCTGAGTGTAGTGGAGCCAAACCAGGAAATGTCAGTAACTTTGATTCTGAAATAATACGACCTTAATAACACTGAAAATAAATAAAATCCAAAGAACTAACAGAGTGTACAGTTACCTTTCTTCCCTGGCTAAAAGTAGAAAAGGAGAATGAAGAAAGAGATGAGTAATTATGCGAAGAGAAATGCCCCTGAAAAATAAACAGAAAATTATAGCTACATGGATAGAATGCATATAGCAAGCACTAGAGTATAAAAAATAAGACAAACGGTAGAAGCAAAAAAAAAGGCAAAGACAATGAGAGAAAATGCAGAAACAATAAAGAGAAGGGTAAAGGCAGTCTCAAGTCAAGTGAATAAGGAAGAAAACTTATGTGAACATAATGAGAACTTTATGTAGCAGGCATGCCCTGTTATTCAAAAGACACCAAAGTAACACCTTAATTAATCAATCTTCAATAACTAATCTACAATTCATATATTGTTTTAAGACAGTGTTTTCCATATAAGGGATTTCTGTTGAATTAGCCCTGACAATGAAGTATGAGTTTGCCCATACAATATCAAGTCCACATTATCCACAATCAAACAAGGCTGCTGAGAGAGCATACCAAATAGTTAAGATAATTATTTTATTAATTTATTTATTTTTGCATACCGCCTTCCAAACTTTGCCTGATGACTTTTCTACTTTCACCTAACTAGCTCATTCATTTGGAGACATGAGAAACGGCATTTCCAGGCTAAGATCCCAATTACCCATTCATTCCTGCCCATGAATGCCTGCCATCCTTCTATTCTCCCATAGAGAGTGAGGTAGTAGGGACAGGGTAAGATTGCTGAAACTGTGTGGGGGGTTGCCTACTCTCTCCACTTGGAAAACCCCCCTCTTGGCATCTCCTCTGAGCCCATAATCACCATCTCCTTTACTTTGCTGATATTGTAGAGGACAGCATACTGGGTTCGAGACTTGGCAGGGCTGACTATTCTGTTACCTATGAAGCTATATGAGTAGATAGGAAATAGAAAATTCACCTCAGGGATCACTCCGGTGGCTCTACTCGACAGAGGCACTAGGAACTAAGGTTTGGTGGCACTATGCCAGTGTAATCCTATGGGCTAGGGTTGTAAAGGCTCAATGGCCATTAGTCTAGTACACACCTATGAACCTATGTAAAGCATACCTCTGCCTGCTAATTTTCCCTTCAGCAGTGCTATGCAAATGAACTAATGACAGTGCGGGCTGAAGTAGCTCAGACCTCTACAAGGCAAACACTTAGTGCTCCTGCAAGGTATCATCCAATGTGAGGAGCCAAAGCCATCTTCCTCTCACCAGAATGGGTAAGCTGAATGTGACCACTCATTCCTATCTTCACCAGTAGGCACCTATAGGCACCAGGGCCACTAATGAAACTCAGGTAGCTGCAACATAGTGAGGGCTTTCTTGCTCTATGCCATGAAACCATCAGTTTAAGAAATTCTTAACTAGCCAGATCCACACTTAGTACTAATATACTACAGAACAGTACCACTAAGTGCAGCTGATGTGAGTCTAATGCAGCTAATGCTGAGCAGACAGATTTGAAACTTCATCCCAGTCCATGAGACAGAGTTGTCGCCTATAACCATATCATATGAAAATTTGGAACAAACGTACAAGTATTTCTGTAACAGAAGATATGTAGTTTGTCCACTGCCTGACTTGAATCCAATTTAAACTCTCTGTCTCACATTAGATGGGGAAAAGCAATTAGATACAACAGGCATGCCTACTGACAAATCATCAGAGTCAAGAACCAGCTTCAGAAAGTGCCTCTATCAATGGCAAAATCTAAGACAGGCTGCTGCTACTGGTAATGTCAATTTCTGATTTAGAGACATATGTGGTCATATAGGATCACCATAGTGGGATATCTCTATGGCTGAATTACATGCTAATGAGGCATTCTGGTGTTGCAGGCCATACTAATTAGCTATGTGTTCTCCCTGGAAATGCCTGCAGTAAGGCATTTATGGAGCAGAGTGACACATAGAATCACTCAGCTGTTTAGGTTGCATAAGACAGCCAAGTAAAATAACTCTTGCAAAAGTTTGCATTTACCTATCACTTGTTATGGGTGAGATCACATTACAGGTGCCAGGGTGTTTAGCACACAGATAGTGCAGGGGATGTGTGTGTGTGTGTGTGTGTGTGTGTGTGTGTGTGTGTGTGTGTGTGTGTGTGTGTGTGTGTGTGTGTGTGTGTGTGTGTGTGTGTGTGTGTGTGTTTGTGTGCCTTTGCATGTGTGTGGCTGCATGTGCAAGTGTATGCAGAGGAATGATTGGTGTCAGATGAATGCATGAATGTATGTGTGCACATATAGGTGAATGTGTGAGTGTGTCTGTTAGTGTGATCAGTTGGGGGATGCGTGTGCATGTGTGTGGGTAAGGTGGGAGGGTCATACCTCCAAATGTCCATAAATTAGCAAGCAAATCCTGTAATACTGGAGGGGAGCACTAGACAACAGGGGAATTTAAGTATTAATCAAAAGCCTTTAAAAAGTAAACAGAACAACAGTTTCACAACACAAAAGAAGTATGGGTGAGGGAACACTTAGACACTGGAGATATTCTTTAAATATTATTCCAAAGTCACTTGCAAGTTAATAGAACAACACTTTTGTAGTAGAGAGGATGAAGAGTTGGGGGGAGACGCTATACACTAGGAAGACTGTTTAAGTGTTACACTAAGTCACTTTAAAAATTATGATAAACTACTGGAAGCAGATCCTTAACAAAGCATAGCTTCAGTCCTTTACACCATCTAAAGACTTTGTTAAGGGCTAGTTCTTGCATCCTGATTTATTTACAGTATAAGGAATGAAACGTTAATGTCTGTAATTATTGACTGACTGTAATTATCCATGAGTTACAAGGGACATGGCAGGTATAAGAGGCAAAATTAGGAATGTTCTGTAAAATCAGAGGCAGTTGAAAGGGATGGAGCTGTGTCTACATCTGTGCCCTGATATACCTCTAAACAGGCATGCTGAAGATGTCTGGACAAAGGAAGGAGGAGCACTAGATAATACCAGGGAGAAATTCTGAATATTATTTGGAGTCAGTGAAAAAGTTAATTGAGCTACAGACATAGCATCAATATGCATTTTGTCAACACTAAGAAGAATTGAACTCTAGTGTCTGGCATTATTGATTGACTCCAATCCTCCCTGACTTTAAAAGAGGCAGGCAAATAATAAGAGGCTACATCTGGGCTGTTGTGTAAACTAAGGGACAGGTAAGAGGTATTGCCATAGAAAATGTACATGCAAATGTCTTATAGTAGGGAATTGCACTATATATTACCGCAGAAGAGTTTTATTCTCTTCATCAACTGGATGATGGGGCTGGAGATGTGTTGATCACAGGTCATCTTAATGTTAAGAGTGATCATTGATAGATTGGTTGTGCCTATCTAAAGTATAATTGGATTCTACCTGTAATGTATAGGGCAGCATTGAAGCTATGAGCTTTTTTTAGTGATCTGTAAACCTGATAAAATGTGTGTATTACTGTGCTATTTTGAGTAACTGGTATGGAAAATAAATGCAATGAATTTTTACACACCAGTGCTTGTCTCTCAAGTGTCAGGTGTCTTAAATTACAGCATGGAGCATGACTTTCCCCAATCTGAAACCAAGCCTGCATTTTGTCAGGGATCCCAAGCACCTCTCTCTTAAAACTTCATTCCAGGGTGGGAGCCTGTACATGTTGAACAGATGTGTGTAAATTGAAACCACAGCCAGCTGGATCTGGATAAAATGTCCAATACAGCATGGTTGTATTACTCACAACTTCTATTGGCCCATCTCAATTCCCTTTACCTAACCACCAACTTTAGGCGTCACATCTCTCATTATAGGTCTTATGCATTGCTATTAATTTCCTAATTTCTGTCCATACTGTAAACTGGAATAATCTCCTAAGATTATTTGAGCATTCTGAATGATAAAGACATATAGCAACATAGGCACAGCTATCTACATTTTCTTCTCCAGTGTGAAAACCATGATGTATATGTATCCAGTGATCCAATTATCCCATGTTATAACTGGACATGAATGTACTAACCTTACTTAAACCACTGATGTTGCTGGGATAGATCTTTAGCCCCAACTTGTCAGGCTCTGTAATCCTGAGCACCCCATACTAATCCAGTATATCCAAAACATATACAAGTACCCCCTCAAAATATTCTCTTCAACCACCTATGTAATATCAGCCACTATTGAATAACCCTACAAAAGAAACTGAGCACAAGCCTCAACACCCATTTTATTTGGAAGTATTCTGACATACTCCATAATTAGTGTTACAAGCTCCAGTAAAAAGAAGCCAGAACCAAGTTTCAAACCACTGTCTAGCCCTGCCACAGCTCTTCTTCCATACCACTGAATCTCACTCACACGTTTGGCTAATTTACAATATCCAATTCACCAACACACCAATCCACCAATACATTCATTACAATGGACATTCAACAAAATAAATGGTCATTCATCTAAATGGGCTTCAGTCATTTGAACTCATGATATTTATTTATTTTACATTTTTGACCGGGAATGTATGACTGAGCTAAAGTCCTTTTTCAGCAGAGGCCCAGGGAGAAAAGCTTCTGTTTATATTGATAAGTTTATTTATTTATACAGTAGTATAAAAAGTAGTACATGTCAAATAACTAGATAACAGCCACAAAGGTACTTAGTTTTACAACATTTTATACGTATTATAGCTATGAAGAGGATGAAGAATGGAAAGGCTGTTGGTCCAGATGACATACCTGTGGAGGCATGAAGGTGTTTAGGTGAAATGGCAGTGGAGTTTTTAACCAGATTGCTTAATGAAATCTTGGAAAGTGAGAGGATGCTTGAGAAAGGGAGAAAAAGTGTTTTGTTTCCAATTTTTAAGAATAAGGGTGATGTGCAGAGCTGTAGTAACTACAGAGGGATTCAATTGATCAGTCACAGCATGAAGTTATGGGAAAGAGTAGTGGAAGCTAGGTTAAGAAGGGATGTGATGATTAATGATCAGCAGTATGGTTTCATGCCAGGAAAGAGCACTACAGATGCAATGTTTGCTCTGAGATTGTTGATGGAGAAATACAGAGAAGGTCAGAAGGGGTTGCATTGTATTTTTATAGACTTAGAGAAAGTATATGACAGGGTGCCTAGAGAGGAGTTGTGGTATTGTATGTGGAAGTTGGGAGTGTCAGAGAAGTATGTAAGAGTGGTACAGGATATGTACGAGGGTAGTGTGGCAGTGGTGATGTCTGCGGTGGGAGTGACTGATGCATTTAAGGTGGAGGTGGGATTACATCAAGGATCAGCTCTGAGCCCTTTCTTATTTGCAGTGGTGATGGACAGGTTGACAGACGAGATCAGACAGGAGTCCCCGTGGACTATGTTGTTTGCAGATGACATTGTGATCTGTAGTGAGAGTAGGGAACAAGTGGAGGAGACCCTGGAGAGATGGAGATATGCTCTAGAGAGAGTGTGTGAATGAGAGGGAGGATAGAGGAATGATAAGGATGCAAGGAGTAGAGGTGGCGAAGGTGGTTGAGTTTAAATACTTGGGATCAATAGTTCAGAGTAATGGTGAGTGTGGAAGAGAGGTGAAGATGAGAGTACTGGCAGGATGGAGTGGATGGAGAAGAGTGTCAGGAGTGATTTGTGACAGACGAGTACCAGTAAGAGTGAAAGGGAAGGTCTTCAAGAGGGTAGTGATACCAGCTATGTTATATGGGTTGGAGACAGTGGCATTGACAAAAAGGCAGGAGTTGGAGCTGGATGTGACAGAGTTAAAGATGTTAAGATTTTTCAGTGGGTGTGACGAGGGTGGACAGGATTAGGAATACGTATATAAGAGGGTCAGCCCAGGTTGGAAGGTTTGGAGACAAAGCCAGAGAGGCAAGATTACATTGGTTTGGACATATGCTGAGGAGGGATGCTGAGTATATTGGGAAAAAGATGCTAAGGATGAAGCTACCAGGTAACAGGAAAAGAGGAAGGCCTAAGATAAGGTTTATGGATATGGTGAGAGAGGACATGCAGGTGATTGGTGTGACAGAGCAAGATGCAGAGGACAGAAAGAAATGGAATCAGATGATCCCCAATGGGAACAGCCAAAGGAAGATGATGAGTACAAGTCAAACTAAATCAAACAGGAACACAGATAAATTATAATGTGTGTATATATATATATATATATATATATATATATATATATATATATATATATATTTATATTTATATATATATATATACAGGAAAATAGTGAGATATAAGAAAAAGAGGAGAAGTTGGTAAGATGAGTGCTTTCACAGAGGGTTGGAGCAGTGGCAGATCCATTGCCCTTTAAAATATTTTTTTAAGGTTAGTTTAAATTGTTTGGGATGTGAGTGCTCAGAATTTTACGGGGATTCTGTTCCATGCAATGGAGGGGTGGTAGCACCCTGCTTTAGACTTAGGCTTATAGATATTTAATAGGCCTTGGGAAGAGGTGTGGAGGTTTCTTGTAGGAGCATAGTGGGAGATGACAGAGTGTAAGGCCGGACATTATGATGGCTGGTAAAGAATAGAGTGTATGGTTTGAAGCTGAGAGAGGAGGAGGAGGTGAGGCAGTTCAAGCCAGTTCAAATATTTTAAAGAGAGACAGTGATGGAATTTATAGGATTGTTGAGTTGCAAATCTAGCTATTTTTGTGGTATGTAGACTCTAGTCTATCAAGGAAAGATGAGTTCAGGATAGTGAGGATTTGTGAGCAATAAGTTAACCAGGGGAGAAGGTAAGCATGAGTGAGAGCAATTCTTGCTTCTTGGGTGAGAAATGTTTTATTTCTATATAATAGACTTAATTTGAAATGAGTTTTCCTAATACAATTATTTATGTGGAGATCAAATTTTAATTGATCATCAATTGTAACGCCATGGAGTTTTATGCTACATTCTACTACTATTGGGGTATTGTTAAGGGATAGGATAGAAAAGAAGGACTTAATGTGATTTACTGTTTTGGGGAGGAAGAGTAGTATTTTTTGTTTTGTTTGGTTCAGGATGAGTTGATTGTTGGAGAGCCATGTTTCCACTGAATTAATGGAAGACTGGGTAGTGGATAAGAGTTTAGTGGGAGAGTTAGCTATTGTTAATACTGTAGAGTCATGAGTGTATTGGATAATAGAGGAGTGTGGGCAGGAGGTATAGAACAAGTTGTTGTAAATGTTGAAAAGTAGTGGCCCTAAAATAGATCCTTGAGGGACCCCCATTTTTATAGGAAGGGGAGTAGATAGAGCAGGGTCCCATCTCACTGACTGAAGTCTGTCCGTAAGATAGCTTGCAAACCATGCTACTGTATCTGGGGAGTTATTGAGGTTAGACAGTTTGGTTAGTGGTCGAGAGTGAGAAACAGTATCAATGGCCTTTGAGAGATCTAGAAAGAGACAGGAGATAAGTTTATGGTCATCTCTAGCCAGGGAAATAGTATTGAGAAAAGACAGGAGAGCAGTGTAGGTGCTATGTTTTGGCTGAAAACCATGTTGAGTAGGAGTAAGTAGGTTTTCCTGAGAGAGATGTTGCATGACTTGAGTATGTATGCATTTTTTAATACTTTTGACAGAGGAGAGAGGATGGCAATGGGTCTGAAATTAGAGATTTCAGAGGAGTTACCTCCTTTATGGATAGGTAGGGTGTAGAACTGTTTCCAGATAGATGGTACTTGTGATTCAGAGATAGAGCGATTTTTAATGATAGAGATGGGCAAGGCAAGTGAGTGTGCAGCTATCTGGAGAAAGTATGATGGGATGTTGTCAGCAGATACTGAGCATGGTTTCAGCTTAGAGAACAGGATTCTGATATATGTAGTGGACACAGGCTTAAGGGAGAAAGTATTGAGAGAGGCAGTAGTGGAAGAGGAAACAGGCCCTTTGGGATTACTTGTATTGGAGCTGTTAGGGTGGAATAGTTTGGATATAGATTCAACAAAGTAAGTATTGAAGGCGTTGGGAGTCTCTACTGGTGACTTGTCAAGACAAGGGTTGGGTGAGGTGGGGTTACCAGGATGAAGTATTTGGTTTATTGCATGCCAAAAGGTTGTTGTAGAATTCTTTTTTATCTTTATTGATTAGCTTTTTTACCAAATTTCTTTGTTCTTTCAATAAATTTCTTTGTTCTCATTCAATAAACTGGATATTCAACCAAATGGCATACATCCATATATGTAGATAAATATTTGAGTATATATTGATTTATCAAAATGAAAAAGTATAAACACAAAGCCAATTGATGCCAGCATTTCAACTAATCAGCAATCAAAAAAAAAAAAAAACAAGATAGAGAGGAAGAAAAGAGATCATAAAAAGAAGTTTATTTTTGTAATCTGATCACCAAAACCTCACCACATATTCAGACATAATTTGTCTGAATAGTGGTAGTAATAGAGAAAGTTTTTTTCAAAGGTAATATGCAGTGTTAGGGTTAGGGGCAGGGTTAGGGTTAGCAAGTATTAGTAAGGTAGATTAAGCTACCCTCTCGCTCCACCTTACTAATGCATTCTAATCCTATCACTAACCCTGTGCATTATCTTTGATAAACCCTTTCTGCAACACTACAACTAGATAGAACAGTTCACACACACACACACACACACACACACACACACACACACACACACACACACACACACACACACACACACACTATAAAACATGCACTACACTTAATATATCTTCTTACTTAACCCTTACACTAACTCTAATCCATGTACATTTGCACAAACACTCATCCCCTACTATTGAATCCTTCAGAATATGTGAAAGCGTAGGTACTGGTTTCTTAAACCCACACGTACCTTATCAGTACACATTTGATGTTCGATTCATGCAAAATTATAAGATATCAATAAAAAGAACACTCTATGTTATTTCACAGTCAGTCATTATGTTGATGAACATCTGATTCAACAGAGTAAGTGGCACCCAACTATATATTTATGTATCTATATCTATATATCTACATATCTATCTATGTATATTAAATCTATTTATACAAATAGATAGATATAGGTAGGTTTTTTATATATATATATATATATATATATATATATATATATATATATATATATATATGGAGAGAGAGAGAGAGAGAGGTCTAGTAAGGCAGCCAAAAGAGTTAATCTGCTTATACAAGTATACAGGAAGTTACCAAGGCAGGGTTGGGTTGTAGGTTGTAGGTGACTCTACAGTTAAAAACTGTCATAGTCTGGAAAATGTCGAGTCGTTACTGCCCTGCAGTGAAAATACTGTAGGACATACCCTAAGTTCAGATTTAAGAAGAGTTTGTTACTGCTCTGCAATGAACTCCAAGGCATATGTCTGAGCAGTCTGAGGAAAAGTTATTCACAAGATGGTTGATGGATACCACCTGGGCTGAAATGAATTAAGAAGAGTAGAAGCAAGTCTGAAAGTAAGGCCTCTGGGTAGAGAGGAGATGAAAATAAGTTTATATGAACTGTATATATGAGGGAGCTGTCCCTAGAGGTTTGAAAAAGAAAGGTACTGCAGATATGCTGCCCATCCAGTGAGAAAGGAACAGTTCTAGAAAAAAAGGAATGACATGTTGTAAGCAATGTTAGAATATTAAATTCTAAAGTTGCTTTATTTATGTGGTGAATAACTATAACAAGAAAAAATTGAAACATCTGCAATAAAATATTCTGTTAAATCAGAAACTTAAAACGTTATGCCTGAGGTGTCACACAAGGGATGGAGAATGTAGATAGAATGTAATAACACCAGTAGATATAATTTATTTAAGCTGCCCCAAAGTGTATAGTGCATCCATCGACAATATACTGAAGCACCTGAAATACATAACATTAAATCAAATATTTTGCATTTAGCCCTTCTATACAAAAAAAAACAGGGGAGAACCATGTAACTTGCACCTTACCCATATATTCCTTTCTACTTATTATATCATCACAGATTCTTCATCTTTTTTATTTTATAAGCTTTTATACTTTGCAGAAACTCATACTCAAAATGCTCGATATTACATGTTACTTTGTTTATGTCATGAAATACTGAAAACTTACAACAATGAACCTCAAAATAGTGAAGGTCAAAAACACTGAGGAAACTCATAACACTGAATCATAAAATATTGAATAATTCTCTCCAACTAAAACTGTCCTATTTCTTAAACTCAGACTACAACACTGAGGTCAAGTGTCATCTTGGTAGTGGCAATTTTAGGGAAAGAGTTTTTAGTGAAGTAACATGGGGTTAGGATTAAAGTTAGGTGTTGGGTTAGGGACAGGGGTAGAGTTTCGGTTAGCACACATGAGTAAGGTGGACAAGGGTGCTTACCCTAACCCTTACCCTAACCCTAACCCTGCACATTATGTTCTTAAAAACCCTTCCTTAACAGTACCACTATAACGACAGAAGGACACAGAGCACATGCATCACTAAACATGCAAAGCAGTGATCTATCCACTTACCTGACTCCTAGCATAACCTTCACACTAATTTGTGAACATCCACACATGCACACTAACTGCTATAGCCTTTTAAGTCAAACATTCACTTTCCTGCACACTCCTACTTACCTACACTATAAAAATGAGCATTCAGTCACTTGTGCATTCAATGTTTTTCACCCCCACAAAAACTTTTCACTGAAAAGTCAGTAGATGTTTGGAGTTGCATCCCTTATTTTGAATCATTCACAACCTTCTAAGTAAAACACCTGGGCTTCACCTAACTGGTTCTCCTATAGACCTTACGTAGGCTCTTTACTTGGCTATAGCCATCCTCCTGCAAACAAGCCCTAGTCATGGATTAAAAAAAATATCCCCTTGTTTCTCCAGGGTCAGTATAAAACAGGCACCTGTTTTTGCACCAGTTGAACCAGTCTCTCATTGTACTGTCTTGCTCTGGCCCACTCATTGTGATAAATTACATCTCAACTTCTTCACACCAGCCTAATCTGAGAAAATGTAGGGATATAGAGTAAAAAGAAAAACACAACTGGACAACTTTTAAAGTCTGTAGTGTCAATACTTAAAATGAGTCCTTGATTTAGGGTATTTGTCCAAACTTATGGAATCTGAAAGGTTTATTCCTGAAGTGTCACATTAAGGGTTTTTGGTATAGTTTGATTTCTGTGTAATCCTCTCTACAAAGTCAGCATGCTGCATTTATCAGTTTATTCTTTCCTAATACAGAAATTTTAGTAGATAATACAACTGATCGTTTATTTAGTTAATTTCATAAATTCACATAATACTTTGAAGTGAGCTGTTTCCTCTTTTTCTAGGTGACAATGCTCCTGTTTAACATAGTTCAGAGCAGCCATTTAGGTGAACTACAACTGTGCTATAGTATTATTTCATATGTAGTTCATGGAGAGGAGCAATTATGCTCCAAAATCCAGACAAGGATAAACTTGTTAAACCCTTCCCTAACATTTGTCATGATTTTAACAGCTCTTGCAGGTATCCTATAGCTTTTAAAAGCTCTTTTACATTCTAAGAGAAGAGGCCTTCATTTCGGCCTGCTACACTTGTCAGCTGTTTGTTGTTGCCATATGATTTATCCCTGCCCCATATATATTTTTTTATTTTCTGGTTAATTACTGAGGATTAAAGTCAGCCAATAATGCCAGATATTAGAGTTTCATACATTTTATTCTTCAGAAAATGCATGTTGATGCAAAACCTACTATTCTATTAATTATTTAAGTGAATTAGAGCAATTTTAACAACTATCCCTGATTTTGATCCTTTGTCCCTCCCCACCTTCAGAATTCTATAGCTATGAAATAAGCTCCTATCTCTTTGCCAGCACTCACAAAGTGCTCCTACACTTTTTTATTTTTTCCTGTAAGTGTTAGTACATGCAACAAATAATTCACCATGCATTACAAAAAATGAGGATGGGTTTATTATTTAACCCCCTATTATGTGTTTTTGAAATAGATGCCAAAATTCTCCTTTCAAGGTGAAATTCTTGGCATCCATGCCTCAAATACATGATAGGCTGGTTATGATTGAAGACCTGATCATACTCCTCTAGCTGAGCTGAATAAAAGCCGCGTTTGGGTGCAAAGTCCTTCAGATAGTTACTGCTGTTGAAGAATACATTCCTCTGAGGCTTTTGAGGATTGACGGTCAGCTTATGCTTTCTTTAGCTGGGTAGATAAGTTCCCTTTGGGGGAAAAAATTCTATTTTTTTATTTTTACTGATGAATTATTACTTTCCTCTTCAGGAAAGTTATTTTAAAGCTAGGAGTGTTGTGTTTTAATGGATTGTCTCGAAACTGTAATGTAATTTTAAATGGAGCATTAATATCTGTCAGTCTAAAAGTAATGTTATCTAACTGATAAAATATTTTCTGTGCAGAAATTGCATTTATTTTAATGCTGTAGTGATGCCATAGTGTCTCCAAGTGCTTTTTACTCTGTTTTTTTTTTTCTGTCAAAGAAAAAAAAAAGAAGCAACTTTTGTGGACTGGTAGTTTTACTGGCATTGTTGCTTGTTTTCCCCAGGATAGAGACATAATTTATGTCTTGACCATGGATTATCTTTCCAATGGTCAGTCCTTCTACCAACCACAAAAAGAAAAATAAAAAGTTAAGTAAACAGCCTTTGCCACCACAGCAGGCTAGCAATAGCCTCTGCCGCAGGTGGGTGACTCTGATGTGGCCATTTCTTGTACCTCAGATCACTCATCTTTTAACCTGGATCCCTCTGGTGTAGCACCTACAACCACTGTGGGCCAGAGGTTAACCACATCATGTTCAACTGTTGGGAACCCCTCAATGGGCAAGGGAGAACCACTCTAGTTGGTGCTCACCCTTGGGGAAGCAGTGATTGCCATTAGTAACATGGTTGGCCCCATTTTTTCCTGTCAAAAAGAAACAGAAAAGCAAGCATGTATCTCTGCCTCCTCAAATTTCTTTGGATAGGAGTAGTTTACTGGAGCTGGTTCAGGGTTTGATTCAGACTATTCATCCTTTTTGTAGAATTTTGTCTGGTAAAAGAAAGAGGGATGCCTCATTTCCTGAAGAAATTCAAGATTCTTAATTTAAACAGGAAGAGGCAGGGATGAATTCATGGTTTTGTCTTCAGATTTCTAATTCAGACTCAGAGGAGAGCTCACTTTCTTCTTCTACCTGTGGGGAGTTTTCTTTCTCTGATATTATTGCTAGAATGTCTCTCTAGATAAGCCTGTTAATAACCGTAATCATAATAGGAAATTATAATCTTGTCTCAAAGCAGAGTTCAACTATTTTAAATGGGGCATTGTGCAGAATAGGATAGCTGTACATCAGTAAACTTACAGTATAAGTAATAAATTGAATAAAAAATCTTATAATGTGGGAAGTATGCAAATTTATCATATTTCAATTGGCAGCCAGTCACAGACATGAGCAAGTAATTGTGTGGCAGTTATTAAGATAATATTCTTTTAAGCAAGGATTGACAGCACCATACTTTTTTCATTTCAGTTGGTATCATCTGAACTAAAATGATTATGGTGCAATAGCAGTAACATAACACATAAGTAGCTGGGGACATGCCCCCCCCCCCCATCAGGACTCTGGGTGAGATTCATTCACCCAGTCATTTGTTTGAAGTACAGTGGGTAGAGAGGTTGGAGTACCATATGTTTGGAAGTTTGCTTTCAATCTGAAATCCTGACTGTTTTAGTTTTTCTTGTGACTTCAATAATTGTTTAGTAATGATTTCTCCCCATGAGACTAATGGCATTATTGAAACTAAAATGACAAAGTAGTCTAGCTTCAAGGTTTGAGAAGTTCTGGTGGTAGATAGATGTCACTACAGCACTTTATTTCTGCTTATTTAGACCTGGTGAGAATAAATCAACTGCCACTTATAGAACTTCAGCTGAGATCAAGACAGCACCTTTATGTTCAGTTCCATCTATATGTGTCCAGTAGTAAGGTGATAAACAAAAGTACCCGGGCGGACTGAACTCAGGAGCAACATGTGAGAATTAAAAAAAAAAACCTCTATTTATTTAAGAAATGGCTTTGTTGCTGGCAATATTCAAGTCTGTTTACCTAACCTAAAAATTACCCATCAAATGTATTACATTGCTGTAGTCCATAGAAAGAAAGTTTCCTCTAGAAACAAGAACCTTAGTATACATTTGGTATACCCTAACCAAAAGTAAGAATAAATCAAAGTCATTGTATTTTTGAAAAAGATGTATAGATATCTGAATATCTTGTAGGTCCCAAGTATACATTTGGTGTGTTGAAACACAGCATGCCCACCGTGAAAACTAGCTCAATATATTTCACTTTATCAAGAAACTCCACTGTCAGCAGTACATAACAGTGATGGAAAGAATAACAAGAAACACAGCGTTTTAAATAGTAATATAAACTCCCACAGCCAGAACTGCATTATCTGAACTTTTATAAACGTGTAAGGACTCTGTGATATATTGTATGGCATCCAGTGCCAGGCAGAATTTATGCTAATGTTTTCTAGCTTTCTGATGGAAAATGTTACACAATGCCACTAAGAAAAAATATGCAACTATGAGACACACTTGTATTATAACTTTTCAGGATTATTCAATTGTATAAGTTTAGGTACATTTTAAAAGCAAGACCTTTTTCATAGTCAAATCACATCTAGTGATGAAATAATTTGGGTAAATTATTTTAAGTGTAAAACATTGTTTGCAAATGAAAATGAAATAATAAAAGACTGAATTTACAGGGCTGATCACAAGTATCTCTTGCATCAGGCGGCCCTGGATGTATGTGAAACAGCAGTCATAGCAAAAATGAGACAAAAGCACACACACTAGCTTTAAATCAGAAGATAAGGCCAGCTGCTGAAGGTCAACTGATTCCCTGTCACCTAAGTTCCAATGACAGACCCTGAGGAAGAGGATCTATGCCACTGGATAAGGATAAATGAATTATGCATGGAATGTCATTAGTGCACTGAAATGTGACTGCAGTGTCCGCAGGACTGATCACCTTGTGGCTAGGTTCAAGACATTATGGTTAATACTGTTTTAAATATAGGAAAGAACACCAAAATAACAGCACGTAGAAACAGCGAGACAGTAATGCAGATGTCTGAGGCATTTATCCAAGAATGTAGCTGTGTTATATACACTGTATAAAACAATAACAGAATCACTTCACTTATGACCCCATCGTATAAAACAATAACAGAATAACCTAATGTATGACTCCATTGTACAAAACAATAACAAAATCACCTTATTTATTACCCATCAACTTGAGATGGAGCAGTTCACATCACACTAGGAACCACATGTTGGATTTTTAACTCATTTGATGACTTTTTGTTGCATTTGTTACCATTAAATATTATGCCTATGAAAGAAACCATTATTCCAGGGCATGGGCAGATGTCAATAGTTATCTAATATATGCAAGTGTAATACTGTTTAATTGCAATCTAGGAATATGTTTAAACAGGCAACGAATGTAGTATCAGTACAGTTCTAAAAAGGGAGACAAAGTTATGATAATCATATTGATATGTATTGTTCAATGCACAGTGTGCAAATGAAACAAAGTGTATACACTACTGCTTCTTTCATATTCTGTGAAACAGTATTCACAGCTTCAGGAATGGAACTATTACCCAGTGGAAATTCGTGCTTGTTGTACTGATTCATCAAATTTAGTGTCAGTGGAGTGTAACTTTACCTTTCTGCAGACTGCAGAGCCTGCATTTTCTGCTTCTGTAGAAAACAGACTGCAGCTGCTGAAAGTAGTCATAATAATTATGTTATGTAATAGATAGCTAAAGTTATTAGAAGTAGTCATAATAATCATGCCATTGCCATGTAATTGGTAGAAAGGTAGATAGACAGACAGATACATATATAGATATTCAGACAGAGAAGTAGATAGCTAGACAGACAGATGGGCATATAGACAGAAAGAGAGATTAGATAGATAGGTAGATAGATAGATAGATAGATAGATAGATAGATAGATAGATAGATAGATAGATAGATAGATAGAGATAAATAGACAAGATAGGTGCCATCCTGCAGAAACATTTTGTCCCAAATAAATAAATGGTGCCAAAATCATGCACTTAGACCATTTTACCAAAAAATGCATTATTATATCTTTTGGGAAGTCAGCTACCACAGGGAACTACCACATTAGCAATATGTCCCTAAGAGTTGACCCATTTATTTGGTATTTAGGAACTCATGTGGACAGCGATCTAACTTTGAACAAAATGTCTGCTTTTGTAAGAAAGTTCTTCTATACTGCACAGCTTATAAACAAAAGGAGTGTATCTATATCTATGGTTGTCATTGCTCCCTTTTACTCAACCCTTATTAGGCCAGTTATTGGATATAATGCTCCCTTTGGCATGTATGCATCCAGAGACATGCAGCAATTGGAATGCCCATAGAAATAACTTACTAAAAGGATACAAGGCCTAAACAACATGTCCTACATGTACCTACTCAAAGCCCTGTCCCTATACTCTGTATCTTACAGACTGTTAAGAGGTGACCTGCATCTGGCATACAAAGCATTCTCTAATGCATTAATGATTGATTTACTGCACATCAGCAAATAATTGGCATCAGAAATATCTGAACTGGAAATTTAATCCTTTTCTGCAACATCAACAGAATGGTTTGGAGGGACAGGTATATTTTGCAGAGGATACCACTGCTGTCAAACATACACCCCATCCACATAAAAGAAAGTTCATCGCTGTCCATTTTCAAGTGCAACTTAGATCTATGGATAGGAAAAAGAAAATGTACCCCATGCCTGCCCCTGTACTACTAATGGACAGAGGCTGCTCCTAAATGCTTTATCCCAGGCATGGATCCCCTCAAATTATCTATGGTATGATTCCAGTTATTCTCATCAGGGGGTAATATGCAATTACTAACCATGGGGATAGGTAGGGGCAATCTATAACCAAATGGGATAGATTATTTCAAGCATAAAAAGGGCAACTGACTGGGATTAAAATATCCCTCAAGGGAAGCTAGACTAGCACTTACCTATGAACCTAGGAACAGCTATTTAATGTTTTTTCCCTTTGGCTGCTGTTGTGTAACCATGGAGAGAGTATATAAAAAGTAAGGAATTGTACATGTTTATTTCTTATTTTGGTAAAGTGCCATTTAAATACTCTGTGATTATAATAAAAGTAAGGGAGGGTTTAGAATTGCAAGTGTTTCTTTTTATTTTGGTAAAGTGCCATTTAATTACTATAGTACCAGGGTTGATGGCTAGCTAAAAAAAACCTATTTTATCGAAGTTAGGTATTTTTCTTTATTTTGCATTTCTTACTAGTAAAACATTTGGTCTGCAAAATGTGTGTAAACCTGTGAACTTTTCTCTTGTAAACACTAAAAGAAGATGAAAAGAAGTGATATGCCTGAATCTACCATTTGAAATAGAAGATATAATTTATTTTATTTATTTATTTATTCTTTGTTAATCAGGTTAGACCCACTAAGCTAGTTATTGCTTTTCAGGGGTGACCTGAGGTGGTATTTATATTAGTAGAAGAAATTTTGGCCAGGGCATCAGGGAATTTCCCCTACTCTTGGTAGTAGGGGAAAGCATCTATGTGTGGCACAACAGACTTCCTGTTCCTGTTTCAGGCACAGAGGTGGCCTGGAAAAATAGGGAGAAAACATGACTGATTCAGCTTGTGCTGCAACTGGAATGAAAGTTAATGAAAATGTAATAAAAATGGTAAAATTGCTACCAGAAGTTGTTTTCTGATGATGTGGGTGCAGAAAAAAACAGTGATATTGGAGAAAAAGGAGAGTGTGGAGGAAAAGAAGATTGTAGCTGAAACAGAGATGGATTCAGAGGAAACTTTTCAGATGACATTGTTTGAAGGAGAGACAGTTACCTCTGCAAAATGCATAATTACAACCCTCCAGTCTGGGAGGGGGGGTGGTTTACAGGATGATTATTTGGAATAAATGGTAAACCAAAGTGAGCCAGAAAGTGAAGCAGCAATTTCAGGGAGTAACATCATGGAAAAAATAGAAGGAAATGGAGAAAAAGAGAATCTGCCAGAAAAAGTTCCAAAGACAAAAACTTATGCACAAACTGCTGGAAAAGGAGCAAAGAAGAAAGAAGAAATAAAAGAAACAAAAAAAAGAAGTATACATTACATGTGAGTAGCAAAAAGAAGAAAGCTTGCACAGGTATGAGGTTTGGAACTCTGTAATAGCACCTCTGGGTGTCAAAGCAAAAGAGGTAAGAACATTTATTTTAATTAATAAAGAGACTTTTTGTGACTTGATATTTGAGAATGGGCAGGCCATGGAAAATTTTTTGGGTGCATATGAACAAAAGAAAAATATCTATCCATGTTCAGGGCATGTGGTGCAAGCTTTTTACATGCAAACAAACAAAAAAAAGAATAATGATCCCGTTTAGAACTGAAGCTGAAGCAAAAGAACTGAAAGAACATCTGTTAACTATATGCAAAGAAGTAATGGACACTACAAAAATATACGATGAAAGAGGACTAAGGACTGGGAGATGGGAATGTGAAGTAATACCGAAAATGGAAAATGATAATGTTATGCATGCACTTAGTATTATTAATGTTCATGGCAATAGGGGGATTGTGAAATACAGGGATCAACCAAAATTTGTTATTTTTGTGGAAAAATGATCATTTAATCAATAAATCTGATAATGCAAAAAATGTGATTTAAAGTGCAAAAAATGTAGCAATACTGGTCATTCATGTCTAGAATGTGAAATGAATGTGCAAGACAATGAAAATAAAGTTATACAGGAGAAAGAGACAGAAGAATGTGTTATACAAGAAAATATACAAAAGGATGTGGCTGATAAAGAGGCTATGCATGAAGTTAAAGAAAGAAAGAAGGAAAAAGAAACAGAGGAGACAAGTGAGGAAGAAGCTGACTAGCACACCGTAAGAAATAAAAAGAATTTGATAGGGAAAAGAGTTAAAGAAAGGAAAAGAAAATTCAAAAATATAATGTTTAGAGAAAATAAGAATGGAAAGGGACAAACATTGTATTGTAATAACTGTTCTTAAAAGGTAAAAATATTAGCTTTAAATGTGAACAGTATGAAATATCTTAAGAGGAGAGTAGGTATATTACAATGGTGTGCTGCGTTAGATGCACATATAATTGTTTAAGGAGATATCAGATTATTAACATAGGAAGAAAGAACACAAACTGAAAAACTGTGGAATGGTGTGGTAGTTTGGAACATGTGGAAAGAAACATGCTCAGGCATATGTATATTATGTCAAGAAAGCATTAAAATATTAGATGTAACCATAGTGGAACTAGGACGAATTACGGTAATAGGTTTGAGATGGAAAAATATGTGTATGCAATTATATGCATATGTGACAGAAAAGAGAGAGTATGATGTTTAAAAATATTCTTGAATTTGTTAGTGTAAATATGGACATTATAGTGATGGGTGATTTTAATTGTAATTTAAGAAAAAAATAAGAGCAATTGTGATGTTAAAATGGTTATAGAAATTATGAGAAGTGGAAAGTTATGTGTATGGGAGAATATCCACTGGACCTATAAAAGGAATGAAATTAGTACAGAAATTTATTATTTTTTAAAATCTGATCATTTAAAAGTTAAAAAGGGAATCAAGTATACTAATTTTCAGATCATGTGGCTAAATGAGTTAAAGTACAGGAAAATGAAGAATATCCCCCAGATTTACTATTCTTCCATGCAGGACTAGCTTAGTCCTGCACGGAAGCAGCCGTTTAGGAGCAGGATGACAGTGCGCCATGCATAATAATGAGGCTCACTGCCTGAGCTCCTAGGCTTACACGGAGCGTATAAGAGTGCAGGGGGCGTGTCTGAGAGCAGAGCTCTCAGAATATACACGCCCCCGCAATGAAGAACAGTGGAAAGGTTTAAGAAATGAGCTAGACTGCTCAAAGGTGTCCACATAACCCCACCAACAGTCCCCCTTGTGTACATCAGCAACAGTATACATAAATGAAATGAACAAACTCTTTATTTATTTTTAAAAATACCATGAAAGCTAACCGTAGGTGCGCGGGTGTGCCTATCGCTTAGCTACAGTTAATGCAGCTTAAATAGCTGAAGAGGATAACAAGGAAGATATATGCAAATGAAGCAGCATAGCAATAGTGTAGTGGGCAGAGCATTCACCTTATGAGCATGCATTCCCAGTTTGAGTCCCCCTGCAGCAGATTCCATTTTCCATGGCAAAGCACATTATGAGTAATATTAATGTTCCCTAACCCACTAAATAACATATTTTTATGAACTGAAGTACTGCAGTAAATGCACGTGAGGTGTCAGTGTCATAATGAATAAGGTACTAGTAAGCAGATTTAAGCACAAATAAGCAGTAGTAAGCATATATAAGCACTAGTAGCCCGTTTGTGCGGCGGTAAGCAATGTCTACACTGGTTAAGCAGTTCTAAAGCTAACTCTCTGTAAGCAGATGTAATGACAGGTTAGCAATGTTTACCATCATGCAAACTCACATAAACCCGCTTACAAATGCTCAAAAGTGCCTTAATCACTCTTCATCCAACGGCCCTTGTTCTTCCCATCAACAAAATAAACAGCCATGCAGGTCTCGATCCCAGGACCCTATACACCATAGTCACAGTAGTTAACAACCAAGCCATCACAGAAGTACAGAAGAATAAGGCATCAGCAAACAAGTCTTCACTATAATAAAACCAAACTGAACCTGTGAAAGGAATCAGTATTCAGTCATATGTTCCATAACCCACTACATAACATAAATATGTGAACTGGAGTACAGCAGTAAGCCCAGAAGTGAGGTGTAATTGTAATACAGTGTTGAAGTCCCCAATAAAACACAAGGACCACATAAAGTGTACATACACATTAATCATGGATACCAGGCAGATATATAAGATATAATGAATAAGAAATCAATGCTAAGTATTGCACAAGTCAGCATAGGAGGTGTAAGTAATATGTAGACCACCTAACTCATTGTGCCCAGTGATATACCCCTTTAAACAATGCCAACCTTAGGTAAGCAGGTTTGCCCATACTCAGCCTTTTCAAAACCGGCCAATCATAGAAAAGTACAGGAAATCGTCCCTACTTAAACCCAAGAGGCAGGAATACATCTAATAACTGGTTGTAGTTTCCCCTTGTAGGCACTATAGCAGTAAGTGGAGAAGGTGTGT
This sequence comes from Protopterus annectens, assembly GCF_019279795.1. NCBI lineage: Eukaryota > Metazoa > Chordata > Ceratodontiformes > Protopteridae > Protopterus > Protopterus annectens. Next base: position 1,283,165,495 of record NC_056733.1, read on the forward strand.
GCTTTCGGGCACAGCGCTGGTACATCCAAGAGTCCAAGGTCATGGCAGGACTTCTTGTCAAACACCATGATCAGAGACTGCTGCAGGGCCAGTACTAGGGCTCCAAATATAAGGCAGAGGCCTGGGACTGTCTCAACCATGACCTCACCAGTGCCACGGGTATACCCTGAACTGGTGAGCAGGTCAGGCACCACTATGCCGACCTGAAGTGGCGTAAGGGGGACCTCCTGGAGGAGTGACTCCAAGAGGTTAGAGCAGCAGGGGATGTTCCAGTTGTGTGTAAATATCACAACAGTATGTGTGTAATAATTGCCAGCTCAAGTATATCATGGATAGGTATGGCTAAATATACCTCTTATGTCCCCCACAACTGCAATGGAGCGGGCTGCAAACCAGGAGGCCCACATCAGTCACCTGGTGAGGTTGCGCCATGAGGCAGGTCAGTAATACTCATGCATTTACTGTCATAGGAAATAAAAATAAAAGTAGTAGTCAATTAATTGCCTGTATAAAACCTGTATTGTTCAAGGCAAGTACTGCATACACTAGAGAATATGGCAGAAAGAGTCTCATATCATTTGTATGTCAATAAAAGTGTAATAGCCTGACAAAACAGGTCTAACTGCTGGACTGCATGTGTATATTCTGGTATCATATTTTAATGTAGATTCGCAATCATGTAATAGTACTGTAGTGTCCCCCCACACACCCCCCTACTTTAATCTCACTCCGAGATCACACTACAGTGGGGAAAAGGAATATTCCCTTATCCCCACTGTAGTATGATCTCAGCAACAGCCATTCCTCCACAATTTCCCTTACTTTTCAGCATACTTCCGTGAAAGTACTTTTTCGGTGAAAAGTACTTTTGAGAAAGTATGCCCCGCCTTTTCAGTTTCGGTGAAATGGCCATTCAGGGAACAGTACGAGACCCATCCTGGTATCATACGGTAATGTAGATTTGCAGTCATGTAATAGTACTGTTGTATTAAACACTGTTACCCACACCGTGCACCATAAATTGAATGTCTAGGAATGCCTGTATATGACAGGTGTAATCCCCAGATGCCACTTAGTAAAACTGAGAGACACATAGACAGTAAACAGGGAAAATGCAGACAACAAAAAACAAATAGCACATGCAGCTGAGATGTGAACTGTTGTTTTTTTAGCACACACAGCCACCGTTCAATCCTGCCAGTGGTAGTAGTCTGCACACAGAATCATACCCCACAACTGTACTTATATGTCCAGAATGTCTATTACAGTGGCCCATATCTGTTGCCTGTCAACCTGTCCCCCTGGTAAATCAGTGGGATGATCCCAGACGTATAGGCAGCAAACAGGAAATACAACTGATTGACACACATCTATGAGAACAAGCTGGCACACTAGCAACTCCCCAATACCTTATGTGACTAAGAAGCCACATATGTCCCATTTACACCCCAACTTGTCAAGCTGTTGTCAGACTGTGTACAGTAACAGAATGAGATGTATGTGCATAATAGTAATGTGGAATCTGGTAGTGTGTGTAGGAACATTCAGGTAGTGCTAATAAACAATCCTCCCACAGGTCTGTCAGATACCAACACTGTGCCCAGAAATACAAGAATGATACCCAGTACTGGTACTGTTCACAGTCTTATTGTATGGCATTGTGACTGATGCAGTTGCTCTGAATAATGAGGTATTACACATCACTGTCACCCACACTGTCCTCTAGCATATAACTGCCTAGGAAATATGTATAAGAGTGCTGTAATACAAGGTCAGAATGCAAAAGCACAGGGGATTAATAAGACAGAAAGCAGATAGGTGATATACAGCAATATCTATATAGCAGACACAACTGTGATGGACAGTGTTTAAGTTGTAGCAGACACAGCCATGGTCTGAATCCTGGGAGTGGAATTAGGCTGCACACAGAATCATACCCCACAACTGTACAGATGAGGGCAGAATGTCCAGTATATGGGCCCATATCTGCTGCCTGTCCCCCTGTCCCCCTGGTAAGTTTGTGGGATGATCCCAGATGTTTAGCCAGCAAACAGAGAATACAAGTGATTGTCAAACATCTAAGAGAACACACATGTCACTGTAGCAACCCTCAAAACTGTTAGGAGAATAATATGTAAAATATGTCCTATCTACACTCCCATGTTGTCAAGCTGTGACCAGAGTGTGTACATTAACAGAGAGAGATGTATGTGCATCATACTAATGTGTAATCCGGAACTTCGTGTAGCAACAGTCAGGTAGTGCTAACAAACATTGCTCCCACAGGTACGTCACATACTAACACTGTGCTGAGAAATACATACCATTATAACCTGTACTGGTACTGTTCACTCTGGTATTGTAGGGAATTGTGAGTGTTGCAGTTTCTCTGAATAATACAGGATCACTGGTCACTGTCATCCACACTGTGCAACATAATATAACTGTGTGGGAAAGCAAGTATATGTGTGTGTCAGATCACTAAAGGTGGAAGAGGGCAATATGCTAGATATGTCCCAGCATACCAACATGTGGTCAATACATGGCCAGAATCTGTGAAGAAAGAGTTGGATAGCTATGTGCACAACATCAACCCAGAATCCGGGAGTATACCAGGTACTGCAGGTAAAACCGGCTCATGGGTAACGATGATGACAGCCATATCACTGTCCAAACTAAGGCTATAGGGAAGTGTAGTAAGACTTGTAAGGTACAGATAACAGCACTGACTAGGAAAGTAATGTGGACTACAGGAATATACTAGTTGTTAACTGACATCTTCCCCCTCACCATATCTCCAACAATAATCAACATACCCATCCCAACAGGTATGTAATGACACCTATGTTCTGATAATGTCCATTCATTTGATAAATATTTGAATGGTTCCCATGCATGTGCTATATTGAATTATTCCAGCATTGGTAGCATGGTGCCATCAATGTACCTGCATGCTGTTCTTATTACCACTGTGGTCCCATATATGCATGCATTCTGTTTGATATGTAGCTGTTCCGTATCTAGTGTCTGGGTTAAAGGGAATATCTATGCATGTTGTTATACATAACCCTGGAATGTGTTGACTATTACTAACCTGCATATGATGATGAAATCTAAACACTATAGCACATTTGGAAAGGCTGATCCCAGCAGACTCACATGTCCCACCTCAGGTGGCCGTGACACCGAGCACCAGCATGTCTGGGGCCCAACCCAGGACCTCGATGTCCATTGGTCCTGCACCACCTTCAGGTGAAACCATCTCAGGGAATGGGGCTCACCCCCCCTGGGAGTGGGCACAGACAGGCACCTGTCACCCTTCACCAGGTCAGGGTCGTAGTGTGTAGAGAGATCAACCAGCAGTTTGGTGATCGACTACGCCAGCTCGAGGGTCGCATGTTGCAATTAGAGAGTCAGCCTGCCTCTTCCACTCAGCTCCCAGCACAGCCACCTTCGGGGCTGTGAAGGTGCAGTGGTGACTGCCCATGTGTGGTGATCTCAGTCCCACTGTTTCCACTAGGGGGCTTGTGGGCTTCCGATTTCCCAACACCCCTCCCCATCAAGGTGTTTACCCCCCACATGTGTCATATACTGCCCCTGTATGCATCTTGTTTGTCTTGTTTGTTAACCTACTCAACCTACCTCCCCATATATACCTACTACCCCTCCCCAATATCCCACTCTCACCTGAAAAAAGAAAAAAGGGCAATCTGTTCCCACAAAAAAATCTCGCCCCATATATAGCTGTCCATTTTGCACACGTGTCCAATGGACACATGCAATCTGGTCTAATTGGCATTACAATGTATTATTGTTGTCCTCACCCCCTCCCAGGGGTTACAGTGTCCAAACCTACCTCCAAATTCAGTTTATATGCACAGCTGTTGCTATAGAAGAAATGGGCAGCTATGGACCTTTCCTACACCCTTCCTGCACATCCCTGGATATTTTTCCTACTGTCTTTCCCTCTTTGTGCCCCTTATTTTCACAACTTTCCTATCAACCCCTCTTTCTTTTCTTTTAAAGAAATTAGCATGGGTAAGCAGGTGTAAGCACTTTTAAGCAGCAGTAGGCGGGTTTAAGCCTGTTTGTGCGGGGGTAAGCAATGCCTACACAAGTTAAGCAATTCAGAATCTGAGTATAAGAAACTGTAACTGGAAGTTAGCAGTGCTTACCTCCACGCAAACCCGTGCAAACCCACTTACAGCTGCTCAAAAGTACCTTAATCACTCTGTATCCAATGGCCCTTGTTCTACCCAGCAACAAAATAAACAGAATCTACAAGGCTTGAACCTAGGACCCTGCACACCATAGTCAAAGTGATTTACCACTAAGCCATGTCAGGTATACATAACCCTGATGTATTCACAAACATATCACCCAGCCCAGTCATTCAACAGTGCAGAGAATGTAGTCCAACATGTAGATGTATGTGTGTAAATATATTAATATCTAAACCGATACAACATATATATATATATATATATATATATATATATATATATATATATATATATATATATATACACACATATATAGAAATATATATGAACATATATACATGCAAATGCCTACATCTATAGATATATATGTCTACATATATATGTATAAATATATACAGCAGGTTATACATATGTCAGCAGATTATATATATATATATATATATATATATATATATATATATATATATATATATATATGTGGACATACATCTGTAGATAACAATGGGGAAATAACATAAACATATATGTCCACATGCACCGTTAATGGGGTTGAGAGGCTCCAAACAATATTTGTCTTCTACAAATAGGTATAACCCCCACAGCCAAACACGCCCCCCCTCGCAATACACTGCCAAGTGTTGCAGATCCCATAATCAGGACCAGACATGACATGGGCATCCCTAGTATACATATACACAGACACATATATGCAGATACAGATGTACACACACACATATATATATATATATATATATATGTATATATGTATATATAAATATATATATATATATTATATATATATATAGATATTGATATATATATATATATATAGATATTGATATATATATTATATATATATATATATAGATATTGATATATATATATATATATATATATATATATATATATATATATATATATATATATATAGATAGAGATAGAGATAGAGATATAGATGTAACTATGCATACACATGCAGAGATATGTCTTGTAAGTTACATATGTAGTACATGCACACAATGTAGTACATGCACACAATATGGGGCAGCCACTATTCCTACAGTTACCACCTTACCAACTGGAGACTGTATGAGCCACCCATACAAATGTCATTCATTGCCTGCAACATATACCCACAGAGATCTCAAAAGATATCACACCACACACGTGTGCATATATGGGAAAGCTTTATTTGTGTATTATTACAGTTGTATATGCCATGTCGTATAGCTGTTTAGACACGGACATCCATATAACCTTAGTAATTCCAGGCCAAGGCCATCAAGTAGTACAATAGTAAAGACAGACTGGGCCACAGGATACCAAACAATCAACAGTAAGTAATGCAGATGTATCCAGATATCAAGGCAAAAAAGTGGAGATCGCACCCAGCAAAATTAGTGCACAAAACCCTTTATTTAATGCTGCAGATACTACACATTTTCATCCATAAAACCATAAACTTCATCAGAAATACTTTAATTAAAACCATCCGTCTTATATACCTTTTTCAGGAATTGGAATCCAAACGTAAAAATGTATATGAAAAAAGTAAATCTCCACATGCTTTCACAGAACCTAGTTCGGGTACTAGTCTTTTCCTGGTTTCTTCGCTGCTGAAACCACTGCTTAATGGTGCACACATCCCAATCTAACTGCTTTGGCTAGCCTTCCAGACGCTTTTCATCGGGATGCTTAGTGATGGCAGTGAAGACTTTTTCTAAAATGGCATTAGGCTGAGCTTTCTGTGGTCCATTTGATTGGATTTTAAGGCATGAAGCACATGGTTTTGCAATGAACCTTTCAAAAACCAGAAGAACCATGAAAATGCACTGGCTTTGTGCACATTTGATGCACTGCAGGTGTTGCAGGTGTCCAGTGGGGAACATGGATGAGGTGCACTGTCTGCATGTACATGCCTATTGGACTGGAGGACAGGGTGCCATGCTGTCTGTAGTTCACTGCAATCACACCATGGTTACTATCAGTGGGCAATATGCAGGGTACTACCAACATAGTGGCTGTTGCCAAGGCAAGTGTGTGTGTGTGTGTGTATGTGTGTGTGTGTGTGTGTATGAGACATGGGTTAAGAGTGTTCCCTGGGTAATACAAGGGTTGCTAAAGTTGTTCAACTGACATTGATGTCACATTTAGGGGTATGGAGTTGCACCCCAGCCTCTCGGCTATATCATATCTGTCATCTCTGTATGGTGGACATTGTGATATATACTCAGCCCACCATATAAGAAGTTTGCAAAACCCGCTCCATATTGAGTCCAGTTGTTATACATTCACAACCACCGCCACATAGGATATGAATGACAAACACAGACACACACACACACACACACACACACACACACACACACACACACACACACACACACACACACACACACACACCTGTCATGTCTGGGATAAGAACTCCTACCTAACTAGTATATTATACAACAGCACTACACCATTATAGGATGCGCCATGAAGATTACTGGAGTACTCCTTCCACAAAGGTGTATTTCACAGTGATTGACATCAGCAGGATTGCCAAAATAGGGCGTTTGAATTGTACTGAGTGTGACTAGCCTAAAATGCATTGCTCCCTACACAGACATAGAAACACACACAAAACATCCACAACTGCCATGTGTGGGAATAGAATCCCTACCAGTGTTCTATAGCACATTACATCATGATGCTGTTATAGGATGCACAATGGGGATTGCTAGAGTTACCCTTCCCTAAAGGTGTATTTCACAGTGACTGACATCAGCAGGATTGCCAAAATAGAGCATTTGAATTGTACTGCGTGTGACTAGCCTAAAATGCATTGCTCCCTACACAGCCATAGTAACACACACAAAACATCCATAACTGCCATGTGTGGGAATAGTACCCCTACCAGAGTTCTATATCACACTAAAGCAGTACTCAGTTATGGCACACACTACAGAGATTACTGGGCTACCACCTTCCCAGAGGTGTATTTCTAAGTGGATGACATCAGCAGCCTTACCAAAGTAGAGCAATTGAATTGTAGTGAGTGTGACTACCCTAAAAGGAATTGCTCTCTACACAAACAGAGACAGACATACACACAGTTGCCAAGTCTGGGATTAGAACTCCTACTTAACTATTTTATTACACTACAGCAGTATGCAGTTATGGCATGCACTACAGAGATTACTGGGTTACAATTTTCCCAAAGGTGTATTTCTAGGTGGATGACATCAGCAGTCTTACCAAAGTAGAGCATTTGCATTGTAGGGAGTGTGACTACCCTAAAACAAATTGGTCTCTACACAGACAGAGACACACACACACACACACACACACACACACACACACACACACACACACACACACACACACACACACACACAAACACACACACACACACAGTTGCCAAGTTTGGGATTAGAGCTCCTACCTAACTATTTTATCACACTACAGCAGTATGCAGTTATGGCATGCACTACAGAGATTACTAGGCTACAACCTTCCCAGAGGTGTATTTCTAGGTGGATGACATCAGCAGCCTTACCAAAGTAGAGCATTTGCATTGTAGGGAGTGTGACTACCCTAAAAGGAATTGCTCTCTACACAGACAGAGACAGACACACACAGCTGCCAAGTCTGGGATTAGAACACCTACCTAACTATTTTATCACACTAAAGCAGTACGCAGTTATTGCATGTGCTACATTTGCATTGTAGGGAGTGTGACTACCCTAAAAGTAATTGCTCTCTACACAGACAGAGACAGACACATGCACTGACACACACACACACACACACTTGCACATTTGCCAAGTCTGGGATTAAAACTCCTACCTAACTATTTTATCACACTACAGCAGTACAGAGTTATAGGATGCGTCACAGATATTACTGGGCTACAACTCTCCCAAAGGTGTATATCACAGTAGATGACCACAGCAGGCTTGTCATAGTAGTGCTATGGGGAGGGCAGTGTGTGTGCATGGGCCATAATCCATTCCACTAGAGGTTAACACACCACATGCATGCACACACACGGTCATATTACACAGGTATGTGTATACAGCTGCTAGATGACTACTTCCTTGTACAGTCATGTTGCACAGCTAGCACTTGCACCACATAGTCTGTAATGCTGACAGATACCGGTGGCTAGTATCTACAATGCATGACATATGAACCTCATGTAATTTTGGCCCTTTGGCTGTGTGCTGGGTAGGACAAGCCTGGATGGCTCCTTGTCACAGTCACCATCTCCCGCACATGTATGTTTAGATATATGTCTGTATTCCTATCCACTGTGTGTGCAAAGCATGAGTGGTGCATACTGAGGAGTGTCTGCACTAACATCTGCAACTGCCAGATATGTCTGTTCCACTGGTGTTTGCAGACATGGCCTTCATGTGTTTAAGTGTGTCAGCATGCCCAGTATGACCTTTCATTATGTTGTTGACTGACATTGCCTTCATTTATCTAAGTGTGTGAGAATGTCCACTATGCCTGTCTGTATTGAATGTGTGGATTGGGTCCAGTTAGTTTGTACTTCAGTGCAGACCTTTGTGTTGTACACCTACAGGTAGCATGCTGTTTCTGCAGGGTATCCATCAAGCATTTGGCATTGACTGTTACTACATTTCTACATAGTATGGGGGAGGCACACCTGACTATTACTACATGTCTGCACATGATTGGGGGGCACACCTGACTGTCACTACATTTCTACATAGGATGGGAGGCACACCTGACTGTTACTACATGTTTAAGTAGGATGGGGGAGGCAGACCTGACTATTTCTACATTTCTACACTGGATTGGGGGGCACACCTGACTGTTACTACATATCTACATAGGATGGGGGGCATACCTGACTATGTCTACATTTCTACACTGGATTGGGGTGGGGGCACACCTGACTGTTACTGCATGTGTATGTAGGATGAGGGGCACACCTGACTATTTATATATTTCTACATTGGATTGGGGGGCACACCTGACTGTTACTACATTTCCACGTAGGATGGGGGGGCACACCTGACTATTTCTACATTTCTACACTGGATTTGGGGCACACCTGTCTGTTACTACATTTCTACGTAAGATCGGGGGGCACACCTGACTATTTCTACACAGGATTGGGGGGCACACCTGACTATTATTACATTCCTACATGGGATGAGGGGCACACCTGACTATTTCTACATTTCTGCACAGGATTGGGGGGCACACCTGACTGTTATTACATTATTACGTAGAATGTGGAGACACACCTGACACTTCTACACATTTGCTATGACGGTACTGGTATGTCAGGTATTCCATTTAATTCTGTAGTCTTACTGATCATGCTGACTAGAGGCATACTAGTGTATTACAGATCTTAGCTTTGATTTACCTATATATTAGTTTCTGACTTCCTACCCTTCAGAAATAATGTCCCACTGCCTGACCTGCTGTTGTCTGTCTGTGTAGGCCTGGGGGGGGGGGGTACCCATAGGCATCTTTCAGATGCCATAGCACAGCCTTTATTTGTGTTTGTCTACACCTGCCCTGCTGGCTGTGACTGTTGTTGGGTATGTGAAACCCCCTGACTGGCATGTGTGAGTCACTTACCTTGTGGGTGTCCCAGTATTGATGGTGGTGCTGCAGGGATGAATATGTCATGTACTCATCGTACACTCCCTACACATGGTTGAGCACAGGTAGTGTAATGTTTGGCATCCCTTTTACTGTATGTGAGAATCAGAGAGAGGTGCTATTCCCTGGTCCCCTCCTGTGTCAGTGTGTGTGCTATGCATTGCCTCTTTACCAAGGCCAGGGCATACTGGGCACATCTCCTTCTGCCTACTGGGGCAGACTCAGGTTGTTCCTCCTCTGACTCACTCTGTGCCTGTGCAGGTCTTGGCAATGGTGGGGGGCTCTGTGGCCCTGCCCCATGCTGTTCCTACTGCAGCTGTTTTTGCAGGATCATATTGTGTAGCATGGCACATATTTGGACAATTCAGGTACATTTAGCTTGTGAGTACTGCAAGGCTCCACCGGATGTGTCCAGGCACCGGAACCATGACTTGAGCATCCCAAGCACACACTCTACTGTAATTCTGGTCTGTGTGTGTGCCTCATTATGGAGTTCTTGTCCGGGTGTGTGTGCATTTCTGATTGGTGTTATCAGCCACGGCTCCAGTGCATATCCAGCATCCCCCACTAGGTGACCGTGAGGGATGTCTCCATTGGCAAATCTCTGGTACAGCTGCATCAGATGCCAGATGTGGAAATTGTGATAGCTTCCAGGGCAGCCAGCACACGCATTCATTATTATGCCCTGGGCATCGGACATGACCTGGCAGTTGATGGAGGGGAAGCCCTTGCAGTTGATATAGACCCTACCCCACTCACCAGGTGGTGCTTTGATGCATACGTATGTGCAGTTCATAGCACCTACTACCTCAGGGTATTCTGCTATTTGGTGGAACAGTTGCATATTGCTGGCCAATGCCTCACAGGTGTTGGGGAAATATACATGCTCACCGATATGTGCTGACATGGCATCCAGGAAATGGTGGAGTACCCTGGATGATGATGCTTGTGAGATCCCCATTATATCCCCAGTTGGCCTTTGGAAGGTACCTGTAGCTAGTATTCTTAGGCCTACACATACCTTGGTATCCACTGGGATGGGTTCCCCTCTGTTAGTTCTGTGTGTCAGGCATGGCTGGCACAGCTCAACAATTTGCTGTAGGAGGTCCCTGTCCACCTTATAGTGCTCCACTATCTTCAGCTCATGTAGCACCTGGTAGGTTACCCTGTGTCTGTACACTCTTCTCCATCTCCTCACTGTGGGTTGGTCAACAGCATTCACATCCTCACCACCCTCAGCCTCTTCCACAAGTTGTTGTGTGATATCTATTGCAGCACCTATCATTTTGTTGTTATGAGTGTTAAAAGTTCCCCGCTTGTTTATACCGGTGGTGTAGAGTGTGGGAAAAACCCGAGGGAAAGGTGCTTGCATAGTTTATAGTAGTGTTCTGGGCTGGGCTGTGTAACTGGCTGATTCTGATATATTTCACCTGCCAGCTATGCTAGTTCCCCTAGATTACCTTGCTACTGCTGTTTTCCCTTTCCATTGCCTTCCTGTTTAAGCCCAGGGGTGTGTGCCGTGCAAACAGAGTGCTCAAATGTGCACAGAGCTGCTATTTCCTGGTTTAACTTTATTTTTACAGCTTTAAAGCCCGGTGCACGGTGCACACATCCACTTAGGCAATGTAAAGAGTGCTACACAGAGTCCGACACACCCCCCTTGCTTAGCTATGCTTAGGTAGGAGCAAACAGGGCTCCAATCCGCTTACAGTATGCCTGACACACATCCCCATGATGTCAACTAACTCCTAGGCTTGCACCAAGCTATTCCTACTCTTACACTGTTGGTACCTGACTAGCATGCTGGGGGAAGGTGGGATTCACTATCATTCCCCTCATTTGCATAGGATTGCCTGCTAATGCATAGTTACATGTCTCACACTGAGCCTCCCCCCTTAGCAACCACTACTCACTTGCAATGTTGTCTTCTGCCTGCCATTAACTTGCATGGCAGTATAGTGATTTTAGTTAGAATGCTTATTTTAGGCTTATTTTATTATTTCCCCCGATCCCTTTTGTGCGCCACTGCCCTATGCTTAAACAGCCGAGATTGGCTAAAAAAAATAAAAGTTCATTTTTTTATTTTTCATGCTGTTTGCAATGCCAATGGCCTTATACTTGGCCATTGGCATCCTTCCTAACTGATATGCAGCCTTTATTTGAAGCTGTCACAGCTCAGTTTTGGATTTTGCAGAAATGTACTAGGTTACTAACCAAGTACATTTCTGCAGATTGCACTAGTCCTGCACGGGCCGGTTGTAAGCTTCCTGGATCGCAAATTCACCTCATTTGCATGGATTTCTCCTGCAAATGGGGTGATTTACATACAGGGGCTTAGTCCATGCAGGACTAGTGCAGGAGTACTCGTGCACACCCCTGCACGCTGTTCCTGGATTGCATGGCAGACATATTGCCTGCTAGATCTCATGCACTGATCCTGCATGCTGTGCAAGGCATAGTGAATCCGAGGGTATATAAGAATAGGAAAAGGAATAAAGAGAATTAATGAAAAGGAATTGGATTAAGAAGAGAAAAAGGAACTTATGGAATTATGAAAAACCATATGAACATGAGAGAGTTTTATGAAAAGTGGACTGTTTGGTGGCTTAATTTAAAGAGAAATATAAAAAAAGTGTTTTTAGAATGTATACAGAAGAAAAGAAGACAAGAAAAAGAGAGATATAAGAAATAAGATATTAAGTCCAAGAAACATTTAGAGACTTATTAGAGAAGAAAAATTCCTTTTATGAAAAAGAAAGAGAAATGTATAAAATACATCAAATTAAAATTAACAACTTGCTGTATTAATGCAAATATTGTTTGCAAGGAAAGAAAGAAGAGGTAGCACCATATTTGAGTAAAATAATACAAGAAGGAAAAATAATATGAGAATTAAAAATAAGGAAGGTAAGCAAATAAGACAGCATGAAGGAATATATGAAATAATTAAAGAATATGTATTGGAATTATTTGTTAAAAGAGAAGAAAACATAGTACAAATTTATAAAGGTGAAAAATTAAATACTGAAGATATTGAGTATTTAGAACAAAAAATAACTATGAAAGAATTGAATGAAATTCTAAAAGATATTAACACGAACTCTGCAACAGGACTGGATGAAATTGAATATGGTATGTCTAAAGAAATGGAGTGGCAAAAATAATTTTAAAGAAGTTATGAATGAATGGTTAGAAACTGGAATTAAAGAGAAAGATATATGTGCAGGAGTTATAAAATTTATATTTAAAAAAGGAAATAAAGAGGAGATAAAAATTGGAAAACTTTATCATTGAATAATACAGATTATAAATTTTTTATGAGAATAATAACAAAAAGGATAGAATATATGACCAAAATATATACAGAAGAAAAGGAAAGGAAGTCAAAAGCTATTATGGATAATAAAAGAAATAACTGAGGATATCATAAATAAAAATGTAGAAGGGAAGGTTATGACAGGGGATATAAGTATAGTCTATGATAATAGTCAAATCGTTATGGGGAATTTTGCAGACATACAATGTAAGCAAAAAAGTAGTTCAAGTAATAAAATCTGTTTATGAAAGGAACTATATGAAACTAAATTTAAATGACTGGATTGGTGAAGAAATAAAAATAGAATATGGACTAAAGCAAGACTGCCCAGCTAGCAGTGTAAATTTCTCATTAGGTATGAATGTAATAGTGAAGGAAATTAATAAAACGTCAAGTAGCAGTGGATACAAATGATGAAGAAAGTACAATTGCTAATAATGCATAATTATGTGGATGATATTGTATTATTTGTTAAAACTAAAGTATGGATGGAAGAAGCAAATGAAAAATTAAGTATAAAATTTTAGAAAAATGGTTTAAGTATAAATAAAGAGGAAAAGTAAAGGATTTGGTTTTGAATGTATGATAGGAGGTATTGAGTTAAATGAAAAATATATAGATATATTAGGAATAATATTTGTAAGGAATGAATACAGACAACAATGATGGGATAATGTACTCAAAGAAGTAAAGGATATGATTATTTTTTGAAAATCATATAGATTTTCATATAGAAAAAGCATACTAGTTGAATACTATGGTAATAGGAAAATTTGCTTATGCTGCTAACATCTATATGATTCCTATTAAGTATGAAAAGTAACTAATGATGTTTGTATTTTCTTTTATGTAGATCTCTAGACTGAATCCAGTCAAGAGAGGAATTATGTATATGAAAGAAGAACAAGGGGGCTTGGATTTAATAAACCCAATAGTACATGCATCATCTTTAATTTTATATATGGTATTAAAAAGAATTATGAAGGAAAATAAAAACTTGATAGAAATTATACTATATTATAAATACAAAGACTTGTGGAAAGGAATGGAAGTTTAAAAATAAGTAAAAGCATTGTGAATGAAGAAATAAAAGAGTACAAAAACAAAATCGTGTTATGGAAAATAAAAAAGAATATATGTGAGAAAAATAGAAAGGAATGGTACTTAAATATTATGAAAGCATTTTATTGCATTGATCAATGGAAAGATTTATAAATAGATAAGAAAAAAGCCATAATGATGAGATATAATAACTATACAAAGATTAAAGACTGTAATGATTTTTATGGAGATTGCTATTAGAAAATTACCAATTAAGGCAACTATGCAATGCAAGAAAAAATAAGATAGAATATGTAACAAATGTGGAGATTTTAAGACTACTGAACATTTGTTTTTGAAATGTGAAAGAGTTACTTTGTGGAAATAAATATGTAATCATAATAGGGTGAAAAATGTGTTAAAATTTGAGCAAATAAATATGGATATAATAGAATTTGTTTATCAAGGTGCATGAAAACAGGAAGAAAGTAAAAAATGGACAGAGTAATATTTTACGTTTCATGGACTATATGGAGTGAGAGACTAAATGAAATTAAATACAATGGAAGATGGACTTTGATTCTGGTGAAAATAATCCCTGGGATTCATGAAGCTTTTGCCAGGTGCAGGCATAGTGTCAGCATTCTAACACCAAATATGGCCGTCGAGCGATTCAGGCACAAGCTGTTTCCACATGCACTACCTGCGTACGCTATGCCCGCACAACTCCTGAGCCTTGTATGCTAATTACCCCATGTGCAGCAGTGTAGCATGCAAATGAAGGTATGTAACAATTCAGGAAGTGGTGCAGGCATAGTGTAAACATGCAGAAATGCAAACCGTAGAAAACGGTTTACATTTTTGCAAACATAAAATTGGAGCCATGACAGCCGACCACACACACATGTATTATAATGTTAATATATGCCAATGGCTAAATATATAGCCATTGGCATAAAAAATGTACAAAATATAAAATTAACATTTAATATATATAGTCACACTATCGCGACGTGGAAGTGCAGGGCAGCAGTGCGCAAAGGGGATCGCAAGGAATATATAAAAATATAGCATAAAACCGCAATGAAACACATATCACGATTTCCCCATAATAGTCAATGGCAGGCATGCTACACCATATTCATGGCACAAGGGTTGCTAAGGGGCAGTTACAGTGTTATTCTCAGTAGCTATAAATTAGTAGGCAGTGCCATGCAAATGAGAGGAGTAATAGTGAATCACAGATTCCACGCTGGTGTAAGGATGCACCTCACAGCATAGAGTTATAACACCGAGGTGAGCACTTGAGATAAAGATGACATCAAGAGAGGGGTGTGTCGCCATTGCTGTAAGCACATTGGAGCATTGCTAAACCAGTCTGTCCCTAGCTAGGCAAAGCTGCAGAATAGGGGTATGTCAAATTACCCATAGCTATGCTTAGCTGAGAGTACACAAGGTAACCGAGTATGCATGTGAACGGAGATGAAAACGTGCGTAAACCCAGTAAACGGGTATGCGCGTCGCTCACTGCAGCTGAAACAGGAAGGATATAGGAAAGAAATAAGGAAATGCTGCAGCAGTGAAATTGGAGTGCAAATGAATAATTAACACCTAGGAGCCTACAGTGGGCCATTGACAACAGCTAACAAGGCTGCAAGCAGCTACCTGCAGAACAAGGAAGGGGAGAGGCTGTACTGCAAAGAAAACAGCAAAGTGTCAAAGCAGAACAACGGCAATATGCAGTATATCAGCTACAAGGCACATTTTGCCATGATTGGGTAGGGAAAGTACAAAACAAGAAAGATGGCAGGTGGATGCATGCCTGATAATGGGAGGGGATCCAGGTCTAAAAGTGAATTAATGGGCAACAGATTAATCAAGGCAGACAAGTAGATCTCCACAGTAAAGGCCCCACACTTGCAGTACTCATTGCAAAACCCATAATTAAGACACGCAGTAGCTGGAATACTTCATACACACCCACTTACATCAGCAGCATCCATAGCACAATACTATAAAGTGTGAAAGCACCTCACACACATTTGTGTATTCCCATACACTCTGCACCAGTGGTGTATACAGACAGGGAACTTTTATTATGTGCATGTTAGGGGCTGCCATAGCTTTGATCCACTAGCATGTGTTGGAGACTGAAGGTGATGTGGAGGATGATGCAGACGACCACCGCAGGCACCAGAGGAGGAGGAGAGTGCTCAGACCCAGGGTAACCTACCAGGGGCTACATGATCTGGAGATAGTAGAGCATTACAGAGTGGACAGGGACACCCTACAGCAACTTGTGGAGCTGTGCCGGCCATGCCTCAGTGCCATAACAAACAGAGGGGAACCCATCCCAGTGGATACAAAAGGTATGTGTAAGCCTGAGAATACTAGCTACAGGTAACTTTCAAAGACCAACTGGGGATATCATGGGTATCTCACAGGCATCAGCATCCAGGGTTCTGCACCAATTCCTGGATGCCATGTTACAACATGCCAATGAGCACATATACTTCCCCCAAACGTAGAAGGAGTTGGCCAGCAATATGCGTCTCTTCCACTGTGTGGCAGAATACTGAGGTACTGGGTGCAATAGATTGCATGCACATACACATCAAGTCACCACCGGGTGAGCAGGGTAGACGCTACATAAACCACAAGGGATAACCCTCCATCAACTGCCAGGTTGTGTGCAATGCCCAGGGCATTATCATGGATGTGTGTGCTGGCAGCCCTGGAAGCTATCAAGACTCCCACATCTGGTATGCCTCACAGCTTTATCGGTTCTTTGCCAGGGGGGATATCCCAAATGGCCACCTGGTGGGGGATGCTGGCTATGCACTGGAACCGTGGATGATGACTCCCATCAGAAATGCACACACACCCATGCAGGAATGCCATAATGAGGCACACGCACAAACCAGAATCATCATAGAGCGTGTGCTTGGGATGCTGAAATCATGGTTCCATTGCTTGGATATATCTGGCGGAGCCTTGCAATACTTTCCAGGCACATGTGCCCACATCTTCATAGTGTGTGCTATGCTACACAATATGGTCCTGCGGAAACAGCTGCAGCAGGGACAGAATGTTGAAGGCCCTCACAGCCCATCACCATTGCCAAGGGCCCCACAGGCACAGAGGTACTCAGACCATGAACACCGTGAGCCAGCCCCAGTAGGCAGATGGAGACATGCCCAGTATGCCCATGCCTTGGCAAAGAGGGGAACATATAGCACACACACTGACAGAGTAAGCACCTAGGAACTGACACCTTTCTCCACCTGCACACACAGTAAAAATGGATGGTACACACACAAGACTACCTGTAAATTGCCATGTATAGGCAGTGTACTGTGTGCATCCAATGTAAGCAGCCCTCAACTATTGCACACACAACAGCCATTGGCACATGGTAAGTTAGCACCTGAACAGAAAATTAAGCTATTAGCATATGCAGATACTGTATGTATAGATTCATAGGTAGGCACTTGGCCAATTGCCAGAGGCCATTCATAAGGCCAGCCAAACTGTGTCAGCTTTTGCCACCCCATTGATTCATTAACCATCCCTCTGTGGAGCAGAGCCAATGGCGGGATCCCTGGGGTGCATCTACTGTTCCCCATCCACCCTTCAAGGTTCCTCTTGCAGAGTGTTAGTGAGGGGCTCTGTATAATGTAGTTAGGGATGTTGTTCCAAAGTATGGGGAGTGTCTGTGACAGGAAGCTGTTCCTCAAGCATCTTCCGGTTATTGTTGTGACAAGGTCAGCTCACTACAGTGTGTGGCTCACTGTGACATGGATTCCCATAGGTGGAGCATATCGATCAAGCCTGAGTTCGACATGGCTGTATTGGCCTGCGGAGATCATCTCTGGGTAAACGAGATGCCACTGAGTAAAGCAGGAGTTTATTCAGTCTGGCTGCATAGGCCAAATGTTGGAGGCCAGTATTCCTCTTGGTGAGGTACATTCGTTGACCCCCCAGCTGTTGGACATGTCCTCTGAGGTACATCCCACATGGGTTATTATACCCTATGATGGGACTGATGAGTGATGAGTAAAGGGGCACTATAACCCCAGTATGTCTACATGGGAATCCTTTAATAGTCAGATGGCCTACATAGAAGGATGTCCTAACTACTGTGGAGATATGATTGTCACAGGGGAGATCACTATCTACCTTAGTCCCCAGATACCCCATTATCTCATCTGTATTAAAGTGGCTGCTGCTCATGTGTTAATATGTGGCCGCCAATTCCACAATGGAATGACCATGCAGCTAGTGGCACTTGGCTGGAGGCCATGTCGTTGGCATCCTGTGACATTCTCTTTGAGGCCCCTTGAGGGATGTCCGTGTCAGCTGGACTATCAATCATGGTTCCCAGTTTGCAATCATTGCCAAACATGGTCTGCCGTAGTCCACCCGTGTTTGCCTGTACATCTGAGATGTATATGCCAAACAGTAAGGCTCCCAGGACTGAGTCCTGTGGGACACCAGTCGTGACTGTTCAAGAGTTGGACCTGGAGACCGCTAGTCGTACCATGTGGGTTCTGTGTGTAAGCCTGTTGGCAACCCAACCTATGATGTATGGATGAATGTACAGGCTGGTGTGTTTATCAATAATACCTGAGTGGGGCATGGTGTCAAAAACCTTGGTGAGGTTCAGGTAGTATGTGTGAACCACCTCCCCTGTCATCTAACATTTTGGTGACTGTATGTAAGATGTCAAACAGGTTCAATAGGCATGAACTGCAATCAACCAAGCTGACCTGGGTTGGGTCACGTGTTCGAAGGTTACCAATGTAATTGTTAATGAGTGCTATGAGGATGTGAACCATACCATTGCAGACCAGGATAGTCAGGCTTATGGGGTGGTAGTTACCATGGCCAGTTGTGATTTCACTGTGATGAAGTGGAATACCCATTGCCGCTCGCCATTGTATGGGCATGTAGCCTGTGGAGAGGCTGAGGTAGGAATGCTAAATTAGGTAGGGGGCAGGTTGTCTTGTACAGTTTGC
Organism: Protopterus annectens; assembly: GCF_019279795.1. NCBI lineage: Eukaryota > Metazoa > Chordata > Ceratodontiformes > Protopteridae > Protopterus > Protopterus annectens. The sequence goes on from NC_056733.1 coordinate 1,283,184,724, forward strand.
AAGATGCAGTCTGGATCAACATCTGCCTCCACTGATGCTGTGTTCTGCTGTTAGAGAGGGCCATTTCCACCTGTGTGTCTCTGATGGTTGGGATACTGTACCTTTCGGGTAGTGTTGTGGGCTCTTTAGGGGATGAAGTATGCACCAAATGTATCTGTAAGGATGTTGGCGATATCAGTAAGGTTAGCATATTTTGTGCTATATTTTACCGGCACAGTGCAAATGTGTGTGTCACCATGTAGATCCTTGACATAGCCAAAGAAGGCTTTGTGGTTATCTTTTTAATCCTTGTGTATTCTCCTGCTGATTTTAGCCTTGGATGATGTCATGAGGGACCTACGTATCATACTATTAGTGATCATGGATGTCTGCCCTTCGTGGGATTTGCTGTGTGTCTGGAACACTGTCCTACATCTGTAGTATAGCCTGTTTATTGCAGAGGTCCACCAGACCAGTGGTCTTGTCTAGGAGGAGTGAGTCTTGGTTTACCAGTGATGGCACAATCCATACATCCATGTAGGTGCTTATAGACTGCATTTGTAAATCTGTCTGTATCTTGAGCAGTGCTTCCCCTTAGCAAGGGGGATGTGAAACCCCCCACCCCTCTCACTAGTAGTGTAAATTTAGCTGTAGGAAAGGTATACACTGTGGTATCCATGGGTGGGGGAGATGCTAGGGTGTGGAAACAGTGAACAGTTCATGGTCAGATCTAACCAGTGATCGGTTAACCTCCACTGTGGTGCACCTGTTGCCCATATTGGTGATGACCACATCTAGTAGTTTCCACCCCACGTTAAGCAGGTTACCACCTGATACAGGGCATAGAAGGTGATACATTCCAGGAAGCGCTGGTCCTGGAAGTGAATAACTGAGTACGTTTCCCAGTTAATGGTATGGTAGTTGATATCGACCAATGCCAGGGTGTGCATTAGGATTGTCATGTTCTTCACTGTCTCCAGGTAGGTGGAGTGGATGTTCTGGGTCATGGACAGTGATCTGTAGCAGGCCACATTCCATATTGCAATTGTGGCTGATGTTAGCTGCACATGGATGATCACAGAGGTATCATGCTGTCCCACTAACCTGGAGGTGTAGGTATCCCTGATGAATATGGATACAGCCCCTCCATGTCTGTCAGTCTATGTTCTGTGGCTGAAATGTGTGGTATGGGTTGTAGCCTGGTAGTGCTGGTGTGCTCTCAGGAGCCTTAAGACAGATTTCAGTTAATGCACAGATGGTGATGTTGTCCATCCTGAGGAGTGCTGTGAGTGCATGCATGCTGTGATCACAACCCCTGGTGTTGAGTAACATAAACCTCATTGAATCTGCTATTGTGCTGTTTACGCAGCTGGTATTCACCTTCGAGACTCACCTAAATAAGGCACCATGAGGGCGCCAATAGCCTTGGCCGGTACTCCAAAGCGTAAGGCTGACACATAGGCTGGTATGGTATCATTGCATGCATGTTCCCCATCTGTGCTTGTTTATCATCTCCCCTGTAGATAACCTAGTGGTAAGCAATAGAAAGCCTTACACTTATACAAATCATCTAGCTTCCAAGATAGGCTTTTGGTGTGACTAAGTATCAGTGTTCTGTATGTTCTTGTTGTACTCAACTGTTTCCTGACTACATGGTGAGTTCACACTGTATATTGTGATCTGAAGGTCTGTTTATTCACATATTATGGCTGTGATGGCCTGCACATTAGAGGTTCACAGATAGCCTACTATCTATCTGCCCAAGGGCAATTAGAAGCATACCAACAGTGTGTTGGCCTTCCACGCACCATTGATGAAGTAACTGAGCTTTTATCAAGCATAGCTAATGAAGCAATCCCAGGCAAAGTTGCTGGAAGCTGTTGAAGACTGGGGTTGTGGAAGGTGATAGGGGCCCTTGGTGATCTAAAGTGGGCATGTTAATGTGGCAATTCAACACCATTCAATTCCCCCAAATGGTCTTGCAGCTATCAAACTGGACAGGCTCCCCCACTCCCTGGCTGTATGTTTCTGGGACACATGATCCCAGGGGTGTATAGTCTGTTACCCACTCACACAACAAGGTTTCCCTTGATGTGTGTCAGTTAGGGGCTATGCCTAATGTAGTTAGAAATGTAATGTATTGTCTCACGGTACATTTGTTATATGTTGTTATTTCAAGAGTACGTGAAGCTCAGTGAGTTTGGGGGCTCCAGCCCTTTGCTTAGCCTAGCTTACACATAGAAATTATCTAAATAGGAAATAGGCAGAAGCAACGTTAATGTCAACAGTGTAATGGCTACAGCATCCACATAGTATATGTGCATTTGAGGTTACAATCCCGATAAAGGCAGGGATATTTATCATGTGCAAAAGTATACCTTAACCACAGCTTGCATATATAATTAGTAATTGTCTGGATAATAAACATTTGAATCACCCATATAAACCCATGTGTGCAGGAGAGTACAGTCAACAGAGAATGTAATGTCATGTCAGCACATAGTTAGATGTTACGTCACTGACAGGTATATATCCGGAGTAGTTAGCAGATGTGGCCGTGTTTGCGTGCACAGATTATATGTTACAATGTTTGTTTAACTGTGTTTAACCGCTGCTATAATGTCACACAAACACTTTTAAACCTGCTTACAACTGCTTAAATGAGCCTTATTCTGCAGTAAAAAAACATTCAAAAAGCATCGCAGGTGTCGAACCCTGGACCATGCACACTATAGTCATGGGATGTACCACTAAGCCATCCGAGGTGTACACATGTTTCATGGTCTTGAAACTACACCTTATACCATGCGCATTTCACTGTAATGATCACAAATGGGATAGGAACTTTGTGTACATATGTACAGTACATTGTAATGTACTGTAGTTTGTGAACCAACACATTCCAGTCTACAGATGTATTACTGTTACAAACTAATACGAAATATATATATATATATATATATATATATATATATATATATATATATATACATATATATATATATATATATATATATATATATATATATATATGTGTGTGTCAGTGATGTCTGCATATATATATATATATATATATATATATATATATATATATATATATATATTATACAGTTACATCAATAGCCATATATATAAGCATCTATGAACGCACTTTGTGATGCAGAAGCACTCCAAAGGAATTGGAATGTACACAAAACACATGCAGCTCTGGTATTATAACAATCAATATTAGTCTAATTCACCATAGAAGGGGTGGTTGTCGTGTATGTGAAGATTGGGGTGGGGAGGAATGATGGGTAATGCAATCATGCATCAAGGAGGGCCTGGGTTGGATGTCCAATAAGTGAACTGGAGGGGCATACATGGAGTATGGGGACAATATAAAAAGGACACAAAGCAAGAACCTTACTCATTCATAATACACCATGTCATGTCACATTGCAACACCTACTTTCACAAACATATGAACATTAACATGTATCAGACATATGCACACCAACTGACTATCACATTTGTTTTCAGTAGTGAGGAATGTCTGTAGTACAATGTATATTCTAAACACCATAACATTCGTACATATCTCAGATGCCTTAGTGGTAAAGTCAGTGACTGTAGTTTTCATGGTCCGTGATTCAAGACCTGCAAGGGCTGTAAGGTTATTTTGAGGGCCAGAATGAGGGCTTTTGGATGCAGGTGGATTAAAGCACTCTTAAGCAGTTGCAAGCAGGTTTCCACGTGTTTGCGCAATGGTAAGCGGCGCTGAAGCACGGTAAATGGAGAAGCGCTTCACACATTTGACCTTTGCTTAACATCACGCAAACCACGGGCAGACCTGCTCACAACCGCGTAAATGCGCATTAATCACACTTTCCCTACCAGTGCCTACCCTGAGAGGTAAAATAATAACACCTTCCAGGAGTAGAACCCGCAACCATGTACTCCATCCTCAGAGTAACCTAACACTAAGCTATCTGGGATATACCTATCCCAGTTGTGTATGCAGACAGGTTAAAACACAAAAGAGAGGAATGTGTTGAAATAGGATAACTTGCCATCTACCCAATTAAAGGTGTATGCTCATATATATATATATATATATATATATATATATATATATATATATATGTATATATAGACATGTCGATATATACAGGTCTACATATATATTTATATATATATATATATATATATATATATATATATATATATATATATATATATATATATCTATATGTAGATATACAGATAGGTTAAAAACATCTACAGAGGTACAGATAAACATATGCAATAATGTATATATCTATATACATATTTATGTATCTATATACATATACACACACACACACATATATATATATATATATATATATATATATATATATATATATATATATATATATATATATATATATATATATATATATATATCTTCTTTCGGCTTTTTTCCGGTTAGGGGTTGCCACAGCAGATCACCTGTCATTATTGGCAGTGGAGTTTTACGGTGTCGATTTGCCAGCCTGGTGCCCAACCTTCCACAGAAGGCACACACACGCACGCACTCACACCTAGGGCCAATTTAGAGTGTCCAATCCACCTACAGCATGTCTTTGGGATGTGGGAGGAAACCAGAGCACCCGGAGGAAACCCACGCGGCCACAGGGAGGACATGCAGACTCCACACAGAAGGCACCCCAGCCGAGGATCGAACCGAAGAACTTCTTGCTGTGAGGACAATGCTAACCGCTGCACCATCGCGGCCGCCCATAGCTCTATATATATATATATATATATATATATATATATATATATATATATATATATATATATATATATATATATATATACACACATACATACATGTCTGTAGACAGCATCCAAAGTGGTCATATATAAGTATAACATGGACCATACCAATCACACATTCCGCCCCCCCCCCAAACAATATGAACATAACATATGAAAAAAAAAAAGAACATTTTTTTTTCTGTTTTTTTTTGCTTCTACTCATGGTATTTTATTCTAGCCTAAATTTTTCTAAATAACTCTGCTTAACCCTATCTTTTAATGTAAACATTGTACCAATTTTAATTTTATTTTTACTGCATTATTGTCATTATTGCTGCTTGGAGCTTTTCTCCTCGGGCCTCTACTGAAAATAGACATGTATCCAGTTAGACTAGCCTGGTCAACAAATGTAAAATAAAATAAAATAAAATAAATAAATAAAAATAACATATGAAGAGTATATGCCAATACACTATTACAAATATGTTCTATGGACACAGTCACCAACACAACTGCTATGACTGCAAATATCCATGACAGAATTACACAGACAGCTTTTATTTTGCAAATCTTTATTACATTCCAATGTATTGGCAAAAGAATTCAAGGACTAACAGCACCTGCATGCTATACAGGAAGCATTTAATAGTGCCTTAATGAGTCAGACTGCAATTAGTATTAGTCCACTAATGGATAGGTGTTCACATAGTGAAAGAACACCCATACACATATAGACATTGTATAAAAGGGGTTTCTACACACCTGCATGTGCTATGTACACCCACCAACATCTACCCCACAGCCGAAATAATTACATCAATACATACTGTCATACCATAACCAATTATGCAACTACTGTACAACATCTGCTGAAACCTTAACATACCTGGACACAGACACACTAACATGGCCCTATGTGAAATAATTGCCGTTATACAATTGAGCAGTAACAGGGTTTGTATGAACTAATCCCATTTCAGAGGGCTGATAGGTTCGTACACCAGGAAATTTCACCGAGTACTGATTATTAGCACAGTATGATACAAAGTAACACCAAACTAAATATGTCTGGTAAGCACACTGTAAACCCCCTAACATTATATGCATAGCTATGCAGCCTTGAGCTGGTCAAACAACCTGGCCCGACTGAAACATATGCAGAAGTATTAGGTATAGACAAACCCTGCACAAGTAGCAATGTTCAGAAATATAACAGCAGTACTCACATTTAGACCAACTCCTCTAGGCATTACACACAATATATTACTGTTCATCTCCATACAGCTGTTGCAATAGATTCCAGACAAAACTTCCACGCTGTCTTCCTCACAAGTAAGGCAAAGGGACAACGCCCAAGTGGACTACTCAATTATACTCCACTGTAGCTATGGTATTGGCTAAGGCAGTAGCAGCGCAGCTGATGTGCATGTAATTAGCTACTTAGGAACACCAGTTGGCCATCGGGATAGCACATGTTACTAATCTGTAACTATAAAAGGTTGCCTTGTCACACATTCAAACCATCTGTATCTACCTGTATGACAGCACAAAACACTGAAAGATGAACCAAAAACGAGTCATACACTAGTTAGTAACACCTCCGATTACTAAGACGGTATGCATAACATGTAGTATGTCTATGTATGTAGCACCTGTACTGTAAGAATTAGAGAGCAATCAATGCATATAGTGGAAATAGCTATCTTGTAGCGATGTATTTTTGAACAGTAGTAATATCTGTAGTATTCTATGTGTGTACTGCTGTAGGTCACACGGCACACTCCACATACACCACAAGGGATGATATGGGCTTGGAACCCACCAATTCGCTTCCAGCCACTGTCAGTGTCAGGATTGGTCCAACAAGTATGTGCTATAACAGGGGATAGTATATGTTGATATATTGTAACAGTCGACATATGTATGAGTGTATAAGTAAGATGAACATGTTAAAGGTGGGCTTACCGTGCAAATATGGTGTGCATTGTGGGATGTTGTGCAAATAACTGTGTAATGTACAGTATTCTAGGCAGATCTGTATTCTATTCTACATAGCAGTTCTGTTATGTTATGCAAACAGTAGTTATGTCTATTGGCAATTGCAATACTCAATGACAGGATACATAGCATTAGTATTCATCTGACAGGTTAGCAGCATGACAGCAAAGATAATTGGAAGAGCCAGGTAACTATCCATGCACACAACAGATGTAATATCTACCTCTCTACTATAGTTTGCAAGCAATAACAGCTGTGCATGTGTACATGTTATGCAAATGTGCGGTGACTCTTATTACAGGGCTGGGCCAAATGGCTATGTGCACACCTACATAGAGTGGATATTGAGAGTACAGACACACTGGTTGAACTACCAGGTTTGTGTAGCCCAACTTCTCATTGCCAACCTAACAGCCACCTGCACATACTGTATGTGAGGTAGTGCACAGCACTGGTAATGAAACAGGTTGCATATCATCTTTAACTCCAGTGTAACATCTGCAGTATGAGTGTAAGATGTAGGAGACAGCTGCCCATGTGTAATAGCTGCATTATAGATGATAGCTCACACTATCTGATTATACACTGATCATGTTGATAGTGGCATTAGAGCCTACTGATACATGGCTCTGTTTGGAGAGTGGGTGTCTGTGCCCAACAGAGCTCATGGTCCTGGTGGATATGTGAGTATATACCCAGAGAAGGAAACAGACCTGTAGACACTTGCATCATCTGTAATCAACTAACAGGATGTGATGTGCTCCTCAGAGGAGAATTGCTGCTAAAGGTAGCTACAATGTTTCAGGAATAGCCAGTGTTGTCAAGCCCATAACACAAATATTTACATGTGAGCATTACTGTCTAAAACATCTTCATAGGCAATACGTAAACTAAATACAGTACTTGGTACTTGTAGTACTGACTGCTCATATAGGCATATCCACTAGTCAGCTATTGGTGTTTCCTAATGTCAGCTATGTGTATGTGGCCATCCTGGGGGAATGTAATCTCTATGCCATGTACACTGCCAGACCCACCTAACACCACGCCCCACACATTGTTTGGGATGCAGCTACAGGGGTAAGCTGGAAGGCAGCCCAGTCTACAGCCATAACTGGACTGGACAGTCATGAGGTGTAGGTTAACACATGCAGCTCATCAACACAACCAACACATACCCTTACCAGAACACAGTAAGGACAACCACACACACTACTGGAAATCACACACATTCACAGACATGTCTAAGTATCTGTCCAAACAAGTGACCCCCCCCAAGCAGGAAGAGACAGACACCGAAATACACAAACTGTATGACATAGTTTGCATAATTGTGCCACACCTCTGAACACATGACTGGAAACATGCCCAACAGTACTCATTTGTGAATGCAAACTCTAGCACTATGTTACACACTGACCTATACGAGGGCATACATACTGTTAGCTGCCTGTCTGCCATGATTAGCCACACACTCATACACTCAGACCACCTTTTGAACTATACACATGGCTCTGGCATATTCCATGTTGTTGTGCAGGACCTGTGATGCAGTAGCCTGGACTGTGTGGAAACACATGTAGGAACTGTCAGGTCTTGTAGCTCATGCAGGAATGTCCCAAGGCCTGCGTAGCATTCTGCCATTGGCCAGAATGATACTGCAGTACAGGGACAAAAGGATTGTATTCCACAATTGTCTAGTGTAGTGGTGCATGTCACAGAGTATCCAGTATCTGTCATCCTGGGATAACATGGTTGACAGACCATGGTGCCTTGCCAGACAGGGTCTGCACCTGTCACCTCTGGGAATCTGGATACTGGCTAGTGCTCATGCTTCCCCATAGTGCCTTCATCATGCATGGTTCAGGTGAGGGTACACTGCTGTTACAGGGACAGCCAAGCAATAAACTGCGGGTCTCGCTACACAATGATACATGTCAGAAACACTATACGGACACACATATGTCAATCCCTAACATGGAGAACATATCTGTGCAGTGGCTGAGACATGTAACACATACCTCACGTCTTGCCCATTATCCTTTATTGGAACACATGGGCCGCAGGTGTGTCCATATTCCTGAAGGATATGTACACCCCGACACTAATTGAACTTGTATAACATCAGATGCATTATGCTGAGCAACTACCTTTGTGCCACAGTGAAATTCAAAATGCACCTTGAGATAGATCACCCACCAGGCCGCAGACTTCCCAACTGTCATAATGTGCTGTAATGGGGAAGATTAGGTCTGAGACAAAACCATAATAATGGCTACTCTCATCTATTCCATTATGAACTGGGAAGACTCCTCATGTACCAACACCTGCGCTCAATGAATGTCGGATTCCATCAACCCCACTAACCTGGATCACAGTAGTCACACAAACAGGGCTAACAGTATGCTACACATAGTTAGTCTCCAATGCCAATGTTGTGTTTCCTAAGAGCAGATTGGTGAGTACCATGGCACCCATGCAGATGGACAATGCATGTGCAAATGCTGAATCCTACACAAATGAACCTAAAGCAGTCACATATGTGCCGTGATTGTGCCATTGAAACAGAACCAGGAGTCAACCCAACACAAACAAGTAGGCAAACTGGTAGTACCATGCTTTAAACTGTACCACAGAAGGTAGTAACTGTTGCAAGAGTGAACACACGAGTGTAGGTGATCCCTGGTCAGCCTCAGTAAGATGCAGATACACCATATAAAACCACACAAAGCTACTGTGAAACTAATCAGCCACATATTATGAGGCCAAGCACAGAGCATTCTATAGCTGTGTCATTAATTATAATGGCAATGACAAGACCTGCCGTGCTGCACAGCACTATGGCATGGGAAGTACTGCCCCTACAGAAATAGCACGCGTTCATCCAGATAGGTTCTCGGGGAACCTAAACCCACTCCCACCTCCCCCCACCCCCAACAGGTACACTTAGTAATATATCCATGTACACTACAGGGCCCCTGTACTAATGATTATGCAGGTACAAGCTGCACTCTCTAATGCCATACATACAGCTTTCATGGGACCTGTCAACATCCCAGGGTGTATCCTACACAAATGTAAGAACATTCAGCTATCCACATATACATCATGTTCAATCATGGCTCCATGTCAGGCTGTGTACACACCAAATGGTGCACAGCAACAGTTATCACACCCCACAAAGGGGAAGACACCATTGATAATGGGACATAGTGCACAACTACCCTGCTGAGTCTGGTCTGTACGGCCATGAACCATGGTCAAAATAATTGATGTACTCAGTACAGATATAGATGACAGTAGGGTTGATTCACACTGCATTTCATGACCTTGCAAGGTTGTAGGACACCATCACCCATACTGTGTTTCAGCTACACTCAGTAAACTAGATGTATATTCCTATGTCACAGGAGTGATTGGCAACTGGACTGCTGGTAGAACCCACACACTACAGAAGGTGTCTTATGAAAACATGCACATCAAACCAGTGCCAGCCACAGTAATACTGGGGTCATTCCTGGTACTCCCCCTCTTTGTTAGCTATACCACATAGACTAACACAGAAGGCATCAGCCTATTGACGTCCGCAAATGACTATGAACTAGGAGCAATAGTTGACTCCTTGTATGCTGCGTTCAACATACAGAAGGACCTTAGTGTGTCAGATGTGTGATGATGTATGGCCACAATCTGACAGCTAAGTATTGCATTGTCATCCCCTATGTTACAAACCCTGTACCCATTAACTACCACCTAGGCAGTGGTCAACATAATGGCAACTGTGTGTATGGGATGCAGCTGGACAGTAGTTTGCTTTGATAGTTACGTCACCACAAAAGACAGGTAGTCATATGTGGCACGCCTAATCATGACATGGTGCCATCCTGGAATATAGAGATAACTGGTCAGCCATACTCAACACCCATATGACCCATAATAGATCACATATTTCCTTTAAGGGTTATTGCTCATGTGTAGATGGCCTACACTGCCCTTCGCAATCCCTAGCTGCACTATGTAGCATGCAACCTACCCTGAATAAAGCCATATCCAACCCAGAGGTGTTGGACATGCTACACTTAACACATCCTGATCCCAGATAAACACATATGTCTTGGACATCCACCTTTCTAGTACAAGGATCACAACATGCCTGACAGATCCCTGTCCCATACACTTAAAATACTCTTGCCATACTATGCATCCCTGTCCAGCGAAGCTGCACATCACCCCTCTCTGTAATATGGAGTGATGACCACATGCCAAATATATCAGTAACCATTTGCATCAGTTCTGTGGCACTGCTAGAACTGCCAACTGAAACTTACCTGTCTGTTGCCTACAGCTAGGTAACCTGTCTGCCTAGGCTCATAAATGGCCCAGGGCATATAGCCTACTAGATCACTATGACCATACATGCTATAGTTGATATCCAACCCTGCAAATACCATCAGGCTAGCTATTGTCCCATTTGTTACACATGTGCAACACAGGCAATACATGGCAGGATGCTACACAGCTGTACAGTGCCATGTAGATGTATATGGCAAAACACATTCATGCTTGCTAGTCTGCAGGGTCACAGGTCATGTCCCTAACGGCTGTGTATGACTATATATGTGGCATATACACAGCATTAAGGTCAATTGCATTAATGTGAACACATCCAGGCATGTGCTGATAGGTAAATACACCACTACAGCAAACAGGCATGCCCACGTCAAGACAACATCCACATGGTGTATGAGCAATGTCATCACATGACACACACATATATGGCGATAACATCACATCACCAGTAGGTGTCAAATGTGTGTGATTTATACATGTCAGTGGTGTTAGTGTCATGTAGATTTACAAAGACATATTTGTAATCTTAATAAATGTGATACACATGTATGTTCAACTGTACTGCTGTACATCTCTGTGAGTTACTGTGACCTGTCTCCATCATTATGTCTTCCACGTATGCCATGTAGCAGACTGCCACCATACGGCCTATTGGAGGATGAGGTCCTTATCCCATACCTCCTCGACAACTACACAACACTCTTCAGCCATGTTCTACAGGATGCACATCAGCGGGATGCCCTGTGGGAGGAACTCTGCAGGAGGGTAAATGATGTTGGCGGTCACAATCGCACCTACCAGCAGGTGCGTCAACACTGTGCTGACCTGATAAGATGGGCAAAACAGCGTGCTAATGCAATTGCCAGGGAACAAGGTGCAACAGGTGGGGAGCCACTCACCCAGCCCCCACTCAAACGTGCCAAGAAGCTACTGGCCAACCTGGGGACACCTGCAGACCTCCATCCACAGGTTTTTGCTGGTATTGTGGTGGCGGGTGTCTCTCAACCACCGAGCCTTGAGTTGCCTGGTAAGTCACTACTGCACATAAAACACAACTATATATCACATAGTTACATGTGTTACTGTACAATATGTAATGTAACATCATATGCAAGGCATGTATGCACACATGCCACATACTATAGTCTTCTACTCTATGAATGCACAGATGTGCATACTCCATAGTATAGTGTATTGTACTGGCTTATGTGCAAACATGGACATTGCACCCTGTAGCTACCACACAGGTGTGGATAATGATCTTACTGCTCTGACACTCCTGTTTAGGTACCTTTGGCATTTTTCAGCGACAGCAGCCTGTGTCAGGTGAGATTGTTATTATTTACCAGGCTTGATAATGCATGGAACATATTAATTGCATGCTATCTGCCATAACACACGTACACATAATGTATGGTGGTCCTGGTAATGGACACTGGTCAGACCTGCAGTGCATCACACTGTTTACCTATGTGAAACAATTGAAGACTATATGAAACACCTACACTAAACCTTCCAAACTGTCATTGCCAGATGTGTGGACAACAGTGAATACAATGGTGGAGATGTGTTCCACTGTAGGGGCAAGTAGTACATATCAGCTTTACATATGTTGGGAATACGAACAGTACTGTACAGAGAGCATATGTGTGTGCACACACTACATATGTTGGAGCTGGAGTATGCCCGGCCCACAGGATACACCCTTGTGGAGTATACCCTTGCTATGAATGTCACACAATGTCATGTGCTATCAGACATGTCCATGACATGTAGTGGGCTGACTGCAGCACTGCTCAACTATCCTGCAAAACATGGCTCACATCCCATACATACCACCCTTTGTCTGCATAACCCTGTCCTCAGTGGAGCATATGACATCTATGGGTGTATGTCATATGGGATAACACTGATATGTGAAATAAGATGACCATCACAACCATTGGACTGAACCTGTGTACACGTGGCCATGGAGGATGGCCAGAGACACGAAGCAACACACACAGTAGAAGTGATGTACATGTGTGAACACCCTGTTGTACATTGGCTCGACACAATACAACTATGGCCTTTGGGTAATGGTGATATTGCAGATGTGAAACACTAAACATCATACAGGCCTGTGCACAGCTTGTGTAGGCATAACATGAAACCACCACATAACATGTCTTGAACATCTGGAGTGTGTCACGACATGGAAGCATTCACCTATACAGTATCCAAATACATACATGTGTTGCACAACATACACATACATCCACATCAAGCCACAGATACAGTACATTCACCTTGCTAGTGTCAGACATCACTGTCATGCCTACTCCTCATGCGTGTGAGGTACACAGATGGCATGTGGGACATATAGTACTTGTAAGTTAGCCATGTGTGGACATAGTTGCCAGGTATCAGTAATATGGTTGCAGATGTGCAGGGGTGTCATCCATATACCCTTCTGTAACCTG